>NW_015552681.1:294095-315812 GCF_001515605.1 Sinocyclocheilus anshuiensis
TTGTAAAAATCGACGCGTTTCAGAAAGGCGGGGCATAGAGGAGCAACAATAATGTACATTATGTGGAAAATAATGTGTTTTTTTAACCTTGAACCGCATAAACACATTTCATTACACCATATACACAAAATAGTGTTATTTTTTAGCAACATCATATGACCCCTTTAAACAAACGTTATCTTCTGGACCTCTAGTGGTTGAAGCATAAAACTACAAATTACTTAGAACAATTGAACAATTGGTTTGGCAATTACTTGAGTTTGGCTTGGCTTCATTTTTGCATCACAAACAAACAAATAAAGAAAAATGAAAAGGAAATAAAAAGACATATCCGAAAAACATGTTTCAACCAAGCCTTCTCCTTGTCATACATGCCCTAGTAGCCGGATCTTTCATTTGCTACATCAAATATTAGTTTATACATTTTCTCCTTGCTTGAGGGTGAAACATTAATTATAAAGAAAACTGTAGTCTGACCGTATTATTTTATTTACGGACATAATGTTAAGACGTACAGACGAATGAGGGAAGTATGCAATTCCCGACAGCTTATAGTGAATCAGGGTCCAAGAAACACAGTTTGGTTTTTGATGTGCTCGCTCATTTTTTAAATTTATTTTAGTTTTTAACAACAACGAAAAACGTTGGCTACATAGTGTAACTGTGTTACACACACACACATATAAACACACACAATTAGTCGCTTACATAGTTTTGTTGAGCAGCGACAAAAAGGGCTGGCTGGATTCTCTGAGACACTTCAGAGGGCCATTTAAGTCTGAGAGGCGCACGACCGTCAGCTTGTCTCGCGCAGCACACTTTTTTTCAGTAGTACACGCTCTCTTCTAGTGTGCGTCACATCGTTGCGTCTCCTGTCAGCCGCAGTTGCGCTGAAGCCATATACTCCAGTTTACTGAAATAAAGGTCTACCCGAGTCT
The DNA here is from genome assembly GCF_001515605.1 of Sinocyclocheilus anshuiensis. NCBI lineage: Eukaryota > Metazoa > Chordata > Actinopteri > Cypriniformes > Cyprinidae > Sinocyclocheilus > Sinocyclocheilus anshuiensis. Next base: position 295,034 of record NW_015552681.1, read on the forward strand.
CAAAAGAGGATTCAAGAACAAGGATAATATTTGAACCATAATGCCAAAACTGGTTAAAATGGTTTCAACTGGGGATTCAAAAGACGTGTCAAAGTCATCACAGAGCAATGGACATCACACATCACAAATATTTCACTCCTCAACAACCCTCGTATGTTTCATGTTGTCGGCGTCTTCGGTGGCAGTTTGTCTGTTTATGAACGTCAAAACATCTCATCTTGAGCGTAAAATTGAGCTTCTGGAGATGGAGCGACTGTCTGTGATTCAACCTGCGCACGCGACACTGGATGCGAACGCGACTCTTCGGGATGCGATAGAGAAACTTGTGCAAGAGGTGAGGCGACTCTATTTTCAACATTTATTTGCTGCTTTTATAAGCATTAATACAAAAAAAAAGTCAATTATTTGGCTTTCAGTTTGTTTTTGATTTTATATAAACTGTATGATGTTCTAATATTTTAATTTTGTAAAGTATGAAATGAAATTTGAGAATGGCTGTTCATACCGTACAGTAAAAATTATGAAGGAATTTTCTGTATTGAGTTTTCAATGGTGTTTCCCCAGAATTTTGAATTACGCATTGCATTGTACTGTTTTAGGATTAAACGAAACATCCTTAAACATAACGAAAAATATCCTGGTAATTTTCAGTTATCAATGTATATATGTATATCATATAAATATTTGTTTTCTCAGAGACTCCGAGAGGGAGTGTCGAAAATTCGCACAGCTCGAGAAGCAGCGCAAGAGTGCTCGTGTCCTCCAGGTTTGTTCCTCTGCATGAGTCTGGGATGTTTTACCTTCTTTTCCCTCCTAAAACGATCAACTGAGGCATATTTACTCATTTTTATCTCAAAATCTGAACTATGCCTTAAATTGGGTCAATATAAATGATGCAGCAGGTGATTTGCCATGTGATGTTGATAAGAACGCTCAGCTCAATAGGGACTTGTCTTGTGAACTGTGTGCAGTTGTACTTTATCCCACTAAAGCATTTTGTGTATATTTTTATATTTGATGGGGATTTTGAAAGACTTTTTTCAATTAAGCTCTCGGAAGGATGGAATTAATCACTGTTGCATCTCATCATTGCAGTCTGCACTGTCTTTCAAACTTAAGTTTAATGCCAACGTTATAACCTGAAGTATGAATTTAATTCCAGATGAAGAAAATCAAGTTGAAACTCTGAAAACTCATAAAAATCGATACGAAACGACAGAAATTATTGTGAAAAGTTAAATGGATGGACACAGAGATGTTGTAATGATGAAAACAATTTTGTACAGCCTGGATAAGTGTCAGTGTTCGACATGTCAGTGTGACCACATGCAGAACCACAGCTTATATACTTCATGCTGAATTAAATAACTCACATGTGGAAGTTATAAAGATGAGAGTGGAGCTCCTCTGTCCGCTGAGGCTGGTGGATGCCACAGATTTATTGTGTAAGCTCAGCTACGAGACATTAAAATTCATTGCCAGCTATCGGTGCAAAGTAGGGGATACAGAGGATACTTAACCTTGCATGAATTTGTTGCTCTGTTCTTATATTTTAGTCCTTGGAAATTTGGCTGTTGCCTGAGAGAAAATGACAGGTTTACTCCAGCACTGTTTAAGAGACGTACCCTCTCAGGGCATAGTGGAATTATGCATGGCGAAATTTACTAGCCTATGAAGATTTCATGGTAGCGGTGCCTACCAAAAGAGGGCCTCCCATATACCCTCTGATGTTGTTGCTAAAATGTGGGTATAATTTAACTTGTAGCCCTGTCCCATAGGACACTACAGTTTAAATTAAACTCAACTCAATTCTAAAGCTCTTTTATCTTTTTACTCTGTATTTTTTTTTTCAAGGATTTATTTCATATATATAACCTTATCATGCACATTGTTCCTTTCCATGTTTAAAATTTTGCTATGAGCAAAGAGCATATTAGAAATTCGGTTTGTAGAGTTTTGCTTCTCATATCATCATTCTGAGGTATTGTAGCTAGAAATGAAATCCAGTCTTTTTCATCCCCGATATTGAAAAATCAAAGAGGATAAAAGAATAGAAGAAAGAACAGGAAAGACATAAAAAGTCATCTTGTAAGAACAGTGAACCTTGATAACTTTAAAACAACATATTCTAAGAGATCTGTTTATGGCAGACATTTCGAAGAAACATGAGATGTATTTAAGGTAAATCTGTTTTACTGTATTTGTCAGCTTTATTTTCAGATTGTTGCTAATCAGTTTGTCTTTGGAGGAACCATTACTCTGTGATGAGTTTTGTGTAGCTCGCATTAACAATCATCAGATACTTGATACTTGTCTGTGATGTTCTTTTTACCGGTGCTTGGTAAGGCAACCATCAGTATTAAACACAAGAGATGTTTTATTACTTTTCTGAGCAATCAAAAGTATGATTTACACCTGGAAAATTATATAACAGGCAAACAATCGCATATACTTACATTTAATGAGCCTCGAAGTAATACTGATCACATTAACAGTGAGCTTTATGATATTTTTTGTGATCTTTAACAGTTACTATTTGATCATTTATATTTAAAAATTCACTGTTTACATCAAAATAGTAAATAGTCAGTGCTATTTAAGTAAAATTCAGCCCTTTTTATGATGCTCATGAGAGCTTTTTATTGGCAGTCTCACAAATTATTTGGTGACGCTTGTTAAGGGTATCTATAATTTATAGGCTGGCGGCTAGTATAATATGGACATTTAAGCATGTTATTTACTGTGATATAATGTTATTCTGCTCCAAATATATTTTTTTTAGTTGAATGGTATTTGTTAATTGTAATAAAAGGTAAGAGGCTTGTAAACAAAACATACGTTGACTTTATTTTAAAGAATATAATTGAAGTTTGTTGGAAGTAAGAATTGTTTCTTAGTTCTTTAACATAAATAGACCTTTTATTTTCCTCACTTATGTTGCACTTCCTGTCTCCAATTAAAGGCTCAGGTGCTTTTGGTGAATCGGACTGTTTTCTTGAGCTGAATGGTAAACCTGAGTCATCCGTCTGTGCAATTTGCTGTTCCTTCCTTTGCTTTTAATGGGCTTCTTTTCAAGGCAGACATCAGAAAACACACTTGAACCACAGACACAAAAGGACTAAGACCTGCGGACCATGAACTAATGAGCTCAACAAAGCAATTAATTGACTCAGGCCTCGGCAAAGCTGAAGCCACTCAGACTTTGGCTTCCTCTGAACCTGAAATGACGACACACTGGTCACTTAGTGCTCAAAATGAACGAGATACTGAAACAATTAGCCGCTCAGACACTTCCCTATGACATTGTAGCTACGAGTCTTAGCAGAAATACATTTAAACAACTTTCATAATTCACAAATATGTTCATAATCAATGTTTGAACAAGCATACCATTAATAATGGGGTTTTCAAAGCAGTAGCATATAAGAACCGTTTCCCAAGAGAACAATTGATCGAACAGTTCTTTAAAGATTTTTTTTTTTAATCATTAAAAAGTCAACCTTTTGTGAAATGGAAAGGTTCCACGGATGTTAAAGGTTCTCCTTGGAACCATAGATGCCAATAAAAAAATATATTTTCAAGAGTGTATGTAATAAAATGCAAGTTTTGAGCCCCTTCTATATGAGTTTGAGTTTCAAAACCCTCCTCTTTTGGTTGCACATTAATCTCTTTGATCAACATGCTGAAAACAGCTGACATTCATCTCTTTTGGATTTTCTTGTGAGCATTTGAGAACTTGTCATAATCATTATTACTGTCTTTTTTTTGTTGTATTGTCTTGTCAAGGATGTAAAATATTACCAAATCGTCATTTCAAAGTGCCCAACTCTACATATTGCAATACAGCAAGAATCCCAACCACATCACCAGAATACAGATGTTTGCATTCATTGTGATTCTCTATTGATAGATACCACATTCATAACAGAGTCCAATAATACAGCTGCGTTTGTTTCACAAGTGAGCCTGCAGCTATTACTAGCCAGTGCTCAGAAAACCTCTGTTATTGCCACTATACGGACAAACGCATTATTTGAAAACCAAAATCTGAGCATGACTGTGAAAAGCTAGGAAAAATCCAAATGTTTCACATAACTGTGTGACCCCATACCCGAGCCTCAGGGCAATGTAGATCCCAAGCCGTCATAGATCCGAACACCTTGTGTCCTCTTTCAGGTTGGGAGGTTGTTCTGGAAACAGTGCGACGTTCTTGGATAAACGTGCCTCTTTAAGAATGTAATCTGCCCTTGTTTTATTGGCCTACCCATTGAGAAGGCTGTAAGCTTTAATGCTTCCTCCAAGAGCTGTCTAGGGCTCTAAGGGTTTCGCTGTGGGTGACATGGAGGGGTACAGATTATCTGTTGGCCTCTGTGTTGGTCTTGAACATTTTCATGTCTGATCTATGTTAAGCTTTCCCCTCTGTGCATAAGTGTAGTCATATGCTATACTTTCATTTTGATTTAAGTAGGCATGAAGCGGGGTAACGTGAAAATGTAGCCCTTTCTTTGCACACTGGGTGCTTACGTGTTTCACCACACCGTGTTAGAAGGTTTTTTACTTTGCTGAGAAAAAGCGGATCTCTCAAAACCTGCAGCCGAGGAAATGCACTGGAAAATGAATAAATATTTTTCTCCAGAAATGACTGGCCAACTTTAGCGATTGAATCACCAGCACACATATTGTGTTGCTTTCTCAAGGCGACTCGAAAAATAATATTGCAGATATTTTTTTAAAGAATAGTTTAACCTAAAATGAAAATTCTGTCATAATTTACTTACTCTCATGCGTTTCCGAAAACATTTTTATGTGGAACATAAAAAAATATATTTTAAGAAACGTCTTTTTTTTCAGCCATACAATGGAAGTCAATGGTAACCATTCAAAATATATTTTTTAATGTTCCACAGAAGAAAGAATGTCATACAGGTTTGAAACGACATAATTTTCATTTTTGGGTGAACTATCCTTTAAGTGCAGCGTGCGAGCACATATGTGGCACAAACTTTTCTTATTACTTTCAATAGACATGAATCTGTAGCTGCATGGCTTTGCGAAATAGGCGGTCAGAATGTATCTCCATGAGGATCTAGCTAAATAAATACAAAATAAAGGCAATAGCGGTATGGGTTCTGTACTCTCGACTTATTAAAAGCATCTGTCTGTAGTGTGTGGGAGGGCATTCTGGCATACTCTCAACATCACTGTAAAAACTCCCTCCCTGTTTGGCTGCAACATTTCCCAATTTCATTTGAATGAAATGTGAGGCCATGTACCCGCTGAAAATAGAGAGGAGATATGGAAGCAATTATGGTATGTTAGGTCTGATTATCAGAAAAAATAGGTGATTTGTTGATCATATGTTAGACTCGCACTTTTTCTCTCCCTCTCATCTCACACCTCACAACCCCTGAATTTATACATTTGGAGAACATTTATACCTTCTTGCTCAATCCTAGATGATTTTAAAGATCTCCAATTACAGTAAAATAAAACCAGGGTTCTTTTGTAACTATTTGATAACTGCACTGAAAACACATTCTTCGTTTTTCATCTTTGTCAGAAGTAATCAACGTTATCTTTTCTCTTTAATCTCAAATATGATGTCAATTTATAAACCATAAGAGCATTGTTGACCTCTTTTTTAGTGGTTAAAAGTTGTTCTTACACATCAGATCTTGGCTTAGCTTTTTGTTTGTTTCGGTCTGCATGCACAGAAAAGTTGGCAGGGATGTTTCTGTTTTAATTTGTTTCCTAATTTGTGTTAAAATGCTCATTAAGCACTTGCGGTTGACAGAACAGGGCAATTCTCAGACTATCTGAAATACAAGTAAGCCATTAATTGAGTGTTCTCATAACAGCTTACTGGAACCTGTCATTGTTCATTTATTTTCATGTCGGTCCAAATTTGTATCATAAAAATCATTCTTGAACAAATGACTCATTTGAGCTGGGTCTGTAAATAAATAGTCAAGTTACTCATTTCAATTACATTGAAACACTGCCATGTATATGTTACAACATTAACAAAAAAGAAAATGTCTTTAATATGTAAGAAAAATGGACAGTGAAATGTAGCTAAATGAATCAGAATCAAATTGAATCAAGAGCTTGTGAATCAGAATCAAAGTAGGAAATTTGAGAGACACAGAGAATACACCTTTGATTAATCTAGTCTCTCCACTGAGCCATTCATTATAATCTCATTCACATATCCATTTCCTTCCAGTCATTCCTGCTCTTTCAATGGGGTCTCGTCTGTTTGCATGATTATGTGTATTGAAGGAGCCTGATCCTTGTCCTTGCGTTGTCAGGCCTAATCTTAATTGCAAATCTCTCAAATGCCTCCAGCAAGCCAGAAAATTGAGTTTCTCTCTCTGTTGTATCCCCCATCTGTGTGGCAGCATGCCACGTCTTTTCACATTTTAAACTTTGGTAACACTTTACTTGAAGGGGTGTGCATAAGACTGACATGGCACCTTAATAATCATGACATGACACATATGTCAGTCTTATGCACACCCCTTCAAGTAAAGTGTAACCTAAACTTCTCCCCTAACTGTACTTTTGGGTTGCATGGTTCATGGCAGAACCTTGGAGCTGTGCAAGGCTTGGAGCCGTGTTTCCTAGACTGAGATTTTGAACAGGGTTGCACTTTTTTTCGGTGCCATAGGGAGATCTTGCCATTTTCCTGCAACATTTTTTACTGTCAAGCTGGGAGGTTTGTTTTGCATCGTTTTCACCTGGGACTTTTCTGGAAACTGGTCTTGAGTGATTAAAAAAAGAAAAAAGTATTCCTAACCGCTTTCAGATCGGACTATTTAGGCTAGATTTTGCTTAACTTAATGTCAAACCATCGAAAGACCGTAACGGTTCCTCATCATTCCCAGTCTGGTAGTAACTCAAACTAGATCTTTATCAGAATGTCGGAATGTCAGTTTACGGTTATTTACTGTAAATTATTAGATGACTGTTGATTTTTCCTTCCAAAATCTGCACATTTAATAACAACAGCAATACCATGGCTGCTTTTGAATGAAAAAGGTTGAGAAACGCTGCTGAAGTGGATCTTCAGTGACATGCACAACTTCTTAAAGGGGTCATATGATGCGATTTCAATTTTTCCTTTCTCTTTGAAGTGTTACAAGCTCTTGGTGCATAAAGAAGATCTGTAAAGTTGCAAAGACTAAAGTCTCAAATCCAAAGAGATATTCTTTATAAAAATTAAAAGTCAACAATGCCTACCTAAAACGGCTCGTTCTAACACGCCCCCACATGTCCACGTCACGATGTGGGAAGATTTGCATAACGCCGCCCAAATGTTCACGCCCGTGGACCTCCAGTGACTCGTCATGCTCTCTCAGTTCTGTGGACTGCTGTCCTCATTCATTCTGGGATGTCTGATGAACAAACCTCAAGTGGATTGGCCTTTGAGCAGCTGCATTCAGTTATCTAAAGAGAAAGAATTCAAATACGTGTGAAGACTATTTTACAGACTGAGTCAGAGTTGCGTGCAGTTGGATTCGGGATGATTGTAATGTTTTGATTGGCTGAGAGATAAGATGCCTTCCTCCTTCAACCAGACTCTATTGAAGAGCAATTCAACAGATGTCATTTATATTTGTTTGTACATTCCTTCACCAGAGGAAGAACACAGTCCACATTTTATAAGTGTACTGTCCTGACCTGTTGAAATTTAGGATAAATTCTCCCAAGATAGACAGACTCATGTTGGGAAAGTTTTTCCTGCATTTTCTATTAAGCGTGTACAGCTTGTTTATATGTGTGTTTTGGCGCACATACGCGGAGACGCAGACAGAAACTTGTTGTCAGCGCTGCCCCACGAATTTATCAATAAAATAGTTTCACAGCTGAAAAGCTACATGACATTTCTCAGTAGCGAGGTTCTTGAAGCAGTTCAACTTAAAGATTCGCTATTAGTAGACGCTGCTGCTGAATACTGCTGAGAGACGCACCGACGCAGGTATTCACATGCACTTAATCTCTCTCTCCCTCTTTCGCTCTCTCTCTCTAATAACTGCGTTAGACTGCATTAAATACTGCTTTAGCCTGCATATCAATGGCTCAAGCCTCTGTTATTAGCTCTAAAAAGACATTTTGGAATTTGCAACGGAACGTTTGGGATGAGGTGTGTAAAAAATTAGCTAGTTCAAAAGCTAGTTCAAAACACACGATATTTCATTTGAAGCATGTCAAATGTCTTGAAACAGATCATCTGAACAATTGATGTGTGATTGTGACTCCAGGCCGTTAAAATTATTAGAGAAATAATGCACTCCCGAAGTGGTTATGTGGCCACGACGCCGTGCCTATTAATGGAATGGTCTTTCTCAGTTCTCAAACAAATTAAGAGCTACATTCAATTTTTATTGACTAAACGCAAGCGCTTATTGCGATAGAAAACACTGTAACGGTTTCACTGATTAAGAAATATTTTTGTTTGCTTGGGTGGTGGTAATATTAGGCCTATTATAATAGGGAAGGGGGGCCCAAAAATTTGTTTTGCCTATGTCACGAAAAGAGGTAAATCCGGCCCTGAGTCTGAGTGAATGTCAAGTCCTCCAGCACTTGGTGGGGGGTTATATACTGAACATCTGGCAACCTTCTGATGATCTAAGTCTGACTTTGTCCGCTGCTAGCGAGCTTCAGCTGTGCCAAATAAATGTTATCCTGCTTTGGACAACAAGTGTTGATTACACAGTTGTAAAGTAGATTTTAAATATTCTATTAGACAAATAATGTGTTTAAGTGTTAATAAATTGTACTGTGGCATTTCAAGATAAATGAATAAAATAAATGAATTAAGTATACACTTAAATATTTTCAATATTTTTAATGTTTTTGAAAGAATTCTCATGCTCACCAAGGCTGCATTTATTTGATCAAAAATTCAGTAAATACAGTAATATTGCGACATATTATTACAATTTAAAATAACTGTTTTCTATTTGACTATTTTAAAATGTAATTTATTCCTGTGATGGCAAAGCTGAATTTTCAGCAGCCATTACTCCAGTCTTCAGTGTCACATGATCCTTCAGAAATCATTCTAATATGCTAATATTCGGTACTCAAGAAACATTTCTTAAGAGTTGTGCTGCTGAATATGTTTTTGGAAACCATAATACATTTATTTTTCAGGATTCTTTGATGAATAGAACGTTCAAAAGAGCATAATTTATTTGAAATATAACTTTTTGGAACATTATAATTTTTTTTTTGTTTTTATAATTTTTTATCACTTTTGATCAATTTAATGCATCCTTGCTGAATAAAACTACTAATGTTACTGACCCCAATATTTTTTGAACGATTGGCGGTTTATATTTATTTGGATATATTTACAGGGTCAACAGTTTTACTGTATATTTTGACATTACAAGCATTGTACATCTAGACTTCAATTCCTTTTTATTTCCATATTTTTGTCATCATTAAATGCATATTTGCAAGGCAAGGAGAAATTTGAAACACTGGGTCCTGATTTTGTTTAAAGATTCACATGCAGAAAGTCTTTGTTAAATTTGCGTCTTCACTTAAATGCAGGTATAATGCAGTGTTGTGTGCATGTTTGTGTTTTTGTGTCTATATAGACATATTAGTGACTCACATCACAGACTGTCTGCATCCCTCTCATCCTTCACTGAGAAAAACTAACTTCCGGATGTCCCCCTAGCGTTTATGTCCTGGTGAGAGTGTGTCAGTGTGAGTTAGAGAACAGAGGTGGGTCTGTTTCTCCCACCTAAATAGAAAATGTAAGTGCTCGTCATTGTTTTACTCTGTTTGTTTATGTTACTCTATAGTGGAACAAGACAGATTACGAAAAACCGAGAAATGAGCCGGAATACGAAATACCACCTCACTTTTTCCACTTTTTCACAAATTGCTTTTGTGCTTTTAAGTCTGGTTTACAGAGAACATCCTGTGCTTGAGAAGTAATTGAAGTGTTAGGATGGATTAGAGGTTTGCCTAAACAATGTGAGTCTGGTTTTGTGTTATGGCCTGGAATGAGCACTTTAAGTGAGTGGAGGAAATCAATAGATTAAGCATAACAATGTGAAGGAACTAACGTTTACTACGCTGTGTTAAACCAGGATAGGGACTGTTATCTACGACTCCCCTGTCAGCTTGGACACAGTCCACACAAAGTCAACTAAAGGTCAGACAACAAACAACAAAATGTGATGTCATCCAAACATGTACAGGTGCATCTCAATAAATTAGAATGTCGTGGAAAAGTTCATTTATTTCAGTAATTCAACTCAAATTGTGAAACTTGTGTATTAAATAAAGTCAATGCACACAGACTGAAGTAGTTTAAAGGCTTTTCCACGACATTCTAATTTATTGAGATGCACCTGTATCAGTGGGATGCAATTTTATTTTATTTTATTTTATTTAATTAATATTTGATATAAAAATTAAAATATTTGATATAACAAATATTTTAACAATTTTAAGTTTTACAACCTAAAAAGATAAAGATGTAATAAATATATGTCAAAAAGAAATTACTGTTGGTTAAAGAATGTTTTAAAAAAATACTGAGTGTAAAAAAGCCAACCTTTTATCAGTGTGTAAATTGATATTACAGATAGCCTATATAAATTGTCTGCTGCGTTTGTTTGCTCACCAGGTACAGATATCATGGTGCTTCTTGACAGGTCAGAGTAAAATGGTTATGAATACACAGTGTTGTTTTTTTTCTTTATGTGTGACCTGGTTTCATTGACCTCTGAGTTATGACATCAATTCTTGCCATTCACTCAATAGCACATCTGCTCCTGTCAGCACACACACAATCACACATTACACACCAGACAATTCACAGTTAATCCACTTCCCAGGGAATGATTCCTGCTGAACCTAATACAGCACATCTGTCCCAGTTTGGCTCCGCTTTCTATTAATACTCATCCAAGACCGGGAGCATTTAATTTAGCCATCTGCAGAAGTGATTATAGTAATTCCTGTGAATCTTCAATGAGTTTACTGAGCCTTGTTTTATATCACTACTGTGGACTCTAAAGTTCAGTTAACCGTGTCTGATCTGCATCAGTTATATCATGGAACTCTAAAGTTCATTGAATTAAACAGTTGTAAAATTAGGCAATATCACATGAGAAAGAGTGCTGTTGTACTTAATATCAGCATGACTGTAATTTGGCTGTAAGATGTGAAATGTTCAGCACAACCATGGGTTCTGAAGCTGCTTAACAATAAGTTAAAAGCAGTGCCGATCCGGTGGAGTGGGGTATGAGTGGTTATGAACGAATGAATGAAACATATTTGTCCGTGTTCCACTCTGTCTCGAATCGCGCTTGCGGAAGGCGCTTGAGAAACAGTGTCTCTTCCGCGGCTCGGTATGCTTTCAACTCTTTTTTTTTTTTTGTTTCGAGCAAGACTGTATGACATTCACATTACATGATTTGACTGATTTTTACGTAGAAAGGGTGACAGCGCACCGCATTAAAAGAAAGGATCATTCATGTTTTCATAACCGCTGGCCAAATTCAAAAACTAAACTAAAATCATCTTTGAGAGAAAGGGGGCCCCCTGGTGTTTCGGGGGCCCTACGCAGCTTGTGTATTTTGCGTATAGGGAGGATCGGCTCCGAAGTTGAAAGTTATGTTCAAATGTACAGACTTTTTCATTATTATGATTTCATTCTGCTTTCTAAAGCCTGTTGGAAATCATGAGATTGGTTGTAATGATTGTAAACAGTTTAGAGTCCTAGTTTTATGTTTTTCTTTATGTTCATTCATCTAACAGTAATGGTGGGTAGAAAAAAAGATGTATAAATAATATTTTATTGTAGCTTTTTATTTCAATTTTTAAATCTATTGTTTATATTTTTTTAAATCATTTTTAAAGCTGAAGTTAAAAAGATAAAGTTCAGCTAAATATTTTGTCCCTCCCACATTAAAACATATTAAATGAAACCGTAATGTCAAATATACATTCATCCATCCATTTTCCAATGTGCTTGTCCTGTGAAAGGTCACAGGGATTTTGGAGCCTATCCCACAGGGGCGTGTCCAGGATTGTATACTTGGGGTGGCAAAAGGGGAGGGTGGACAAGAGCAGAATAAGGGGTGGCACTAGGCTTGCCACCAGGTACGTAACTGTACATTTGCTGAGGGATATGCAAGATAAGTGTTGTTGTCACACTTCTCGGGAGGCAAGGAGCGAGGAACGAGGAAACACGGAGATAACTTCAATTTACAGTCTTTAATGATCACATGGGGAACGTAGGAGACACAGGAACACATGGAATGACGTTCGAGGACCGACAAACACTAACTGAAAGAACTGGGGCTTTTAAACACTGGGTGATTGGGAAAACACAGGTGCAAGGAATGACTAATTAAAGGGAACACAGCACACCTGGGGAGGGAAAACACAACACAAAGAGTCCAGGGGCGTGACATTACTCCCCCCTCCCGGAAGGTGCGTCCTCGCACCATAGAAACATCCCCTCTTCGTTCTGGCACTTATGTCCCGCCATAGTCAGCTCACTCTCAGCCATGATGCAGGGGGCGGAGCTCCTCTCCGCGCTCAGACTGTCCATGGCTTGCTCCGTCGTAGTGGGCACTGTCGCCGGCTCTCGCACCTGGTCTGACGGCTTGGGCTCAACTTCCGAGGCGATCCTCTGCACAGTCGCTTGGCTTCGCTCTGGTTCGCGGAAATGGCTCTCCGTCATCGGTGGGCTCAGGCTGATGCTCCGTACCGCGGGGAGACGGTGGGCTGGGCTCTGGGTCCGAAGTGGCTCCGGCGAGATCCTCCACGGGGCCGATGGTGAGTGGCGACCCGTTTCTCGCCAGAGTCCACTCCACAAAGGCGGCAAATTCCTCCCGAGGACCATCTTCGGACGACCGCGCTCTGCACTCGGCGTTCAGACTTGCCTCATAGAAGATAGCTGGTGACGTTAGCGACCATCAGGAACAGTCTGGTATGGTCCTCGAGAGTCCTGCCCTCCTGCTCCAGCAGGAGAAGGAGGAATTCGGGGCGCGTGAAGGGATCCATGGGGTAAACACAACGGAAAGAAACCATGGGGACACAACGGAAAGAAAAACACTGAGAAAAAACGGAGGGGAAAACACAGATGTTACTGTTTTGGTCGGTCCTTCTGTTACACTTCTCAGGAGGCAAGGAGCGAGGAACGAGGAAACACGGAGATAACTTCAATTCACAGTCTTTAATGATCACATGGGGAACGTAGGAGACACAGGAACACATTGAATGACGTTCGAGGACCGACGAACACTAACTGAAAGAACTGGGGCTTTTAAACACTGGGTGATTGGGAAAACACAGGTGCAAGGAATGACTAATTAAAGGGAACACAGCACACCTGGGGAGGGAAAACACAACACAAAGAGTCCAGGGGCATGACAGTTGTCACTTTCCTTTACTCTATTCCCTAACACCATCACAGAAAACTTTCTGCAAGTCAATAAGGGATGAAAAACGTGACAAAGATGTGACACCCCCTTTAACTCCTGTTGACCATATACTGCTCACATTTGAGTTAAGCAGTTTTGGAGGGATTTATGTTATTTTTATTTATTTATTTTTAATTTGTCAAAAAATATGCATATTTTTACATAAATATTTACATAAAATTGGAACAGTAAATGTAAAACTTCACTTTTTTTAATTCATGTAGATAATTAAGTGGAAGATTTCTGCCGCCTGGTTGAAAACAAACACTTATAAAATGAAAATGACATGATATTACCACTATGACCAGTAGATGGCTGCAGAGGAGCACTCATTGGTTCATTTGCCATTTCCAATAGTTATTTTACTTTTTGTTAGTTTTGCTTTTGGATTCATATTTAGACATTAGAAAATCACTATGACTTTTAAAAAAATCACTTTTTGTCAAAATTCAGTGCTGTTTTGTACTGAAGTATGAAGAATTTTCATTTGCATGCATGAATCACACAAATGACCTATTCTGAATTCAAAACAGCGATTTTCGGCGAAATGTGACTAGTTGAGCTGTCCTCAGTTTAATGCTTTTTTTGTTTGTTTGTCTGTCTTTTGACTTTTTCTGTTCTGCAACCCAGAACGTTTCCCTCCTCTATTCATTTTGTTTAGGATATGGCTGTCTGTGACAATGTCGAAGGGTGAACTCATTTAAAATGCTAAACAAATGTTAAACAAACAAACAAAAAAAACCTTCTTTCTCCTTTGTTTATTTTTAACCAATAAACTTGATTATTTATTTTATTAAAGGAGATTTCCACTGAATAATTGCAGAAAATTGTAAGACCGTAAGAGCCCTTGAGCAGATCTAATAAGGAAAGAAAAAATGAATAAATGTGTCTTGTTATTTTCTTTTCTTTAGGTGTGCATTAAACGATTTGCCAAGGTTATCAGCATTAAAAAGTTAAATCTGTCAGTGTTGCTTTTTGCAGCACAAATTTTGTTTGGAAGGATGAAAATAAAAGTAGCCTACATTTTCATCAGTTATTTTATCAGTCATTAAATCGGTTACAGATAGAAGCACTGTAAGATTACATTTATTTGAATGCATTTGTAAGAGCGCGATTGCGTGTGAATTAGTTCTACATGTCTGTGCAACGTCTGTCTACTAATAGTGAAGCTGTGGGTTTTAATTACTTAAAAACACAAAGACATTTTTGCTATAACTTTTCTGTTTTTAAGCAACTTTATTGAAAAATCACAGGACAGCGTTGACAATAATAAGTTTTTGTTTCTGTGTGTGCGTGATTTGTATGTTCTCCGACTTTCAAAACAATCCTTGCTTTAGTCAAAATCACGCTGCTCCTCTCCTCACTCCGCTCTCACTGCACTCAGATCCCTTTACTCTGCTTTGGGGTGGCAAAGCTAATTTTTATGGTGTCAGTTGCCACCCAATGCCACCCTTGTGGACACGCCCCTGCTATCCCAGTGTGTCGGGCTACAGGCAATGTAAAATGTTTCATTTAAAATTATTCATTTAAGCATCATTAAGACAAAGCATCATAAGAAAAGTATGTAAATACACCGGTTCATATGTAAGAGATTTTAAGTATATGTCATAAATGTTTGTGTTTGCTCGGTGCATGAGAACCGAGCAAAGCCCCATAAGCATGTCTCTGCTGTGTGTGTTGATATTGCTTGTTTGTAAGAGGCTGTTAGGATGACCCGCTTCTGTAAAAGGCTTGAAGACTTGTATTTACCATGAATCTAAACAGATACATAGCACCCAGCTTTCGCAGAGACTCAAAAATCATGGGCAGTGCAGGTGTAAAGCAGTAGCAAAGCTCTTCTGATGAAATATAGTCCAGACTTTAGACCTGTGTTTCTCATTACCATGCATCAAGATTTAAGCTCTCTGGAGTGGCGTCTTCCCTCTCTCGCTTCTAATGGAAAGAGTGTAAGATCTGGGAACAGCAGAGATACAGGAGGAAACTCAGGAGACCGACAGGGCTTCTGGCCTGCATATGTTAATGTCGTTATTCCGTTCAGTTAACGAGGACAGACTGGGAGAACAGGTAGTAAAAGTAAACCCAGTAGAACCAAATCCTTCCTGTGTGTTTAACGTTGGACCCTTAACATTAGGTGCAGCTGGACACGCTCCTTTTGCAGCTCTGGCCCACCTTTGAAGATCAGGTCAGGGATTTTGACACTCAATGATCCATTGTCAGTGTGTTTCTTTTTATAATAGACACCTGCCCTGAACCCCACACAAGATAAACTGGCATCACCTTTAAAATCTTGAGTGTTTTAAAGGCTTCTGTCTTTAAGTTGTAATTCAGCTCAGACTGTGAGCTTTTTAAACTTTCTGAGTCTGCTTCACATTGTTTAAGTTGCTTGACATATTTATAGACTTTAGAGTAAACATTTAAAGGTTGAGAATTTTGACCAGGAAACACTCGAAGTACTCAAAAAAAACCTCAAAGTAGTTTGTGAAATTAGATGTGAACCATGACCTTAAAGTCAACATGATGCAGTAGCCGCTTATTTTACCTCCACAATAGCTATAGTTAAGAGTTCAACAAGATATTCAGTGAGGTAAAAATTTCAGTGAGGATTGAATTTCTGTACAATACCAGCAGGAACATGTATTAAGAAAGTGAAAAGGGTCAATTTTGACTTTACAACATAATTAATGGATATTGATACAGATTTCCTGATTTGATTCTATTCTGATTTACAAACTCTTGATTTGATTTGATTACAGTTTTGATTCAGTTTGATTCAATTCTGATTTATTTGGGCGTATTTCATTTATGTCTATTTGCTGTCATGTGAAACAACTCCCAACTCCATTTCAAATATGTTCTTTTGAAATTTCTGTTCATCAAAGAATCCTGAAAAAAAATAAAATAAATAAAAAAAAATAAAATCACCATGGTTACCACAAAAATATGAACCGTTTTCAACATTGATAATCAGAAGAAATGTTTTTGAGCACCAAATCAGCATATTAGAATTATTTTTGAAAGATCATGTGAAACTGAAGACTGGAGTAATGGCTGCAAGAATAAATACAATTTTAGAATATATTAAAAACCGAAAATAGTTACTTTTGAGCAAAATAATGACACTACTGTATTTTAAAGCTGTTTGACAGCAAAATCTGAACTGTCTCCATAGTTGAGTTTCCATAATTGATTCTGTTGTTTTCTTGTTTATCTCTGTGAAGATGCTTTGGCACAGTCTATATTTAATAAAGTGTTATAGAAATAAAGAAGACTTGGCTTATTTTAAATTGTAATAATATTTCACAGCATTACTGTTTTACTGCAAATAACTTCAGCTTTGGTGAGCATAAGAGATTTCGGTAACACTTAACAATAAGGTTCCCAGTCGCGTAGCTACGGATGGGCCTGGGCCCACCCAACTGTCAGTCAGGCCCACCCAGTCAGTTGCTTCACAAGGTAGCCTAATCATTGTGAATTCTGTTGCAATAATACTTGACCTATAAAAAATAAATTTCAAATTTAAGTTGTTTCTTCATTCTTGTTTGCCATTTAATGATGAAGATAAGTTTGCAAACAGCCCCTTGCCGCTTAGCTACAGCAGAGATCGCTGGATGCCATTATACATGCCTTTGTCCATATTAGGGTTTTCCTGGCACGTCACCTTACTTCTATGAGTCCGTTTTGTGCTTTCTGCGCGAGAGAGCGCCCTCTGGTTTCGAGTATGAATAAAACATCCCCCGCGTATTCTAAGCTCAAGCAGCTAAACAGCTTTGCTCATGCTAACATTAATTCACCTATTTCTCCATCACCAGCAGCACTCCATTCTCCAGCGTCTACCTCCCCTACACGCCAGTGTACAGGTACATGATTCTACATTTTTCTACTATGTAGTTGCCTAGTCACTGTTGTTTATTTAGTTTTTGTGGCCGCTGAGCCAGACTATGACCAAGCATGGTTACATACTGTCCACCACTGTACTACTAGCTACTGTCCTGCTGATTTGATGCTGTCCGTCTGTCAGATGCGCGCGCGTGTGGTGTGGCCGCCGTGCTCATGCTGTTCTTATCGTTATGTTCTTAACACTGCCTATAATGACATACAGGCTTATGCTCTGATTAAACGGTGATGTGTATTCAAGCAGGTGTCTGTTAGTTGTGTTGGCCTATTTTAATAACAGATGTATTTTAGGCTAGGCCCACCCAGTTTTCTGTGGGCCCACCCACATTGTAATTCCTGGCAACGCTTGTGAAGGTTCCATTTGTTAACATTAGTTAAATTGAACCAACAACGAAAAATACTAAACATTTATTATTCTTAGTTATTATTCGTAGTTCGTATTAATTGCAACATTTAGTAATACATTATTAAAATTCTAAGTTTTATCTGTTAATATTAATTAATGGACCTGAGCTAACATGAACTAACAATGAACGGTTGTATTTTTATTAATTAACGTTAACAAAGATGAATAAATACTGTAACAAATGTATTGTTCATTGTTAGTTAATATTATTTAAAGCATTAATTGACCTTAACTAATTAACCTTATTGTAAAGTGTAACCAAGGTGTCTTTCCAAAAACCTTTTATAAAAACCTACCTAAAACTTTTGGACGGTAGTGTATTTAAATTCTAAAATATTTTATTAAAATCAGAGGGAAATGATGGCCGATAAGATTGTTACTCAGGCTTTTAAACCTAATACTTATCATACTGCTACAACTGGTTGTGCTGACTGGTTGATAGGAATGTTTTGTAAAGAACAACAAAGATGTTGACTGCGAACATGTCCTACTTGTGTAAATCATGCTAAGTGAGTTCCCAAGCATCCCAAGATCACTAGCGTCTATAAAAAAACCACCAAACCTTCTCATAGTAACCCTCCATTCACCCTTTCAACACACTGTCTCCTGCAGCTTTTCCTCTTGATACGAAATATATGTACATAATCTAAAGTGATCCTGTGACTTTAAAGTTAAAATAATAATTGTAACACAGTTCGTAGTCACGGGAAGAAGGAGGCGGGAACCGGCGAACATTCAAAGAAAACTTTAATAATAAAATAAACACAAAATAGCGCGACAGCCCCTCGCGGACGACTGTCACGCACAAACAGAACCAAAACATAAAATAAACTCCAGGCCTGGTCCTCTTTCGTCTTTCACTGTCGTCACCCCTCCTTTTTATCCTTCCGGAGCTCCTCCGTGAGACTCGAGACCGGTGAGTGGTGCAGGTGTCGCTCATTATCAATTCCTCCACCGGCCTCGCTCCGTTCCCACGGCTCTCGGCCCCGCCCCACTCGTCACATACCCACGGGAAGAAGGAGGCGGGAACCGGCGAACATTCAAAGAAAACTTTAATAATAAAATAAACACAAAATAGCGCGACAGCCCCTCGCGGACGACTGTCACGCACAAACAGAACCAAAACACAAAATAAACTCCAGGCCTGGTCCTCTCTCGTCTTTCACTGTCGTCACCCCTCCTTTTTATCCTTCCGGAGCTCCTCCGTGAGACTCGAGACCGGTGAGTGGTGCACGTGTCGCTCATTATCAATTACTCCACCGGCCTCGCTCCGTTCCCACGGCTCTCAGCCCCACCCCCACTCGTCACAATAATGAAATGGCATTTATATGCACATAAAAACAGCATACTAACAAAGACTATCTGCCTGATGACCAGCAATCACTGCCTCTAATAGGCAGCTTTATGAAGTGAGAGTCTGCTAAACTTCAAAAACTGAGACTGAAACATGTGTGCGCTTTCACACAGCTGTAACTGCTCTTGAATGTGATGTAAAGGAGGAGTTAGTCACATTTACACAAATGACAGATTATGTACAGGTAGGTGTTACATGAAGTGTGTATCTGACCGTGACTGATTTGTTTTCAGAGCTAATTTAAGTGTCCTGTCTGCAACCATGTTCCATATGCCTCTTCCACCCCAGTTTGCCGTAATTCTTACATCAGCAGTGCTGACACCGGACCACCCGCTGTCAGCGGGGTGGCGTAACCAGACTACTCATCTAAGCCATCACTCACAGGGTGACAATTCTTCTCTTGTACACTCTGTCTTCAAGCCATCGTGCATTTCTGAACTCCGCTTACAGCCGCTTATGCTCTTTAACTGGAATCGAATTCTTTACCCTGAAACCTAAAACAGCGAACACAGGCAAAAGCTCTAGCAGACCACTTTCCATTGATGTTTTTTTTTTTAAATATATGTTGCAACGATTTACGAAACACACAGTGAGTTCCTTTTAAGGAGTGTAATGCAGCAGACTACCAAAACAAACAAAAAAAAACATCTTTCTATTGTATTGTCCTTGTTGACTGCACACAGTATTATAGTGGGCCAGCAGTGCAGTTTGATTCATGATCAAATGACTCTTATGAGCCATCTTCTCCATGAATTATTCAAAAAGACTCGGTAGTTACAAAACGTCAAATTCAGCCATTGTTTGAAACAGTCTGATGAATCTTTTACAAATTAATCTACTGAATATGTCAGATCAGTTACTGAATCAGTAACTGAATCTTCAAGTTATCATGACTTTCAGTTATGGAATATTTTAAAAGTATGTTAGGACTATTTTTGTTTGATAGGAATAGGGATGGGTCGTCCCATAGATATTTGACTATTCAGTTAAGCAACTTTATTTGTTGTTTGTTTGTTTTGCATTAATATCTGTAATGACTGTTTAAAGGAAATGAGTTTAGAAACGCAATTTCTTATTGAGAGTTTTATTGTGCTGACAGGCCAACAGTTATTCGAACTGATGTCTGCCGAAAATTGTATCGGTCGGACATTATGAGATTGATCTTGATTATTTTATTCAGTTTCAGCCCTAGTATGAAATAAAATCCTCATTTAGTTTCTAATACTCATTTATTATTTTTTTTAACCTTACTTAGCTACTCAAGTATTTGTTTGAAGTATTTGTCCATATGTTGTCCCAATTTTCCAAATTTAGTAATTTGAACAAACAATTTTATGTTGAACTATGTTTTGCGAGTTCCTAGCACGTGCTCGTTCACGCGAGTGACAATCACGCAGTGTGAATTATCAAAGACGCGATCTGAGGGGACGCCCGTGAAATATTTGGCATGCTAAATATCTGGAGCTGTCGGCGATTCACAATCACGCTGTGTGAAATGAGTTCTGACTGAAAAACACATCGGCGATGACCTACAGCCAATGAGAGACCAAGATACAGGGCAGCGGGAAGTTCGGGGAGGAGTTATATGAAACGTAGTTTGCGGACCAGTGTTGCCAAATCCGCCGGTTGTTTTTTATGTCAGCAGGTTGAAGCGACCCCAAT
>NW_015552681.1:315838-317999 GCF_001515605.1 Sinocyclocheilus anshuiensis
ACACAGCAACAACTGAATGCTACCCCAGATAGTCGTTCAGTGTGAAACCAACAGTGATGCGACGTCTTTGAAAATCGTGCAGTGTGAACTCGGCTTAAGGGAGACATACAAAATGTGCAGTGTTGGGGGGCGCTCAGGACCAGGGTTGAGAAACACTGCTATAGTATAAAGGGGTCTTTATATGTGAAAATGTATAGTTGTCTTTATATTTTTATGAAGGAGATAAGTGATGCTGTCAGCACACTAAATCCCTCTCCAGAAAGTTGCGTTTCTAATTTCATTCCCTTTAAAGCACTGCCGCTACACCCATCAAAGCAGCACATTTGTAGCAAATCCACTGCCTTCAGCAATCAATTTCAAGACAATTACAGTCAGACTTCAAATCGTCCTTCAAATGTTCCTGTTATTATGCGTAATCCATAGGTCACCATTTTTTTTGTATGTGGAAGGACTATGGTAGATTTGTGCAATCAACAGTTAGTTATTTATTATATTTTCTGGTGAATATCTGTCATATATCCTAAAGCTGCGCAAAGCACGCGTCTAATCCAGTCTCGTGGACATGACCCAAAAACCAACCCAATTATATAGGATTTCCAATAGCAATTAGTTAGAAAAAAAGTGAGTTTTGCAGTGAATGTCAGGAGAGAATAAATGGCTTGACCTTTCCTGAAGAAGGAGAGACTGAGGAGGAATGTGGCCCTCCACCTGCATGACGAAAGCCAAACCTACCAACCGCAGTATGTCTGGAATGTGGGACATTTGCTGCTTTGGACAGCTGCAACTGGGCAGTTTAGGTATGAAGTCCTGGCATGACCAATAGGTCAACGCCCAGCCCAATGTAATGTTTTCCTTCACTGCAGTAGAGCAACACAGCACCTGCTGCACCATCACTACATTCCTAGGGGTGCAACATTAAAGTATCTCTCTCTCACTTTCTCACTCTGAATCTCCTAGCAAAACAAATGACCTTAACTGCACAAATAAAAATAACTGGAGAGTTTTAATCGCTGTAAATGTCCCAAAATACCTTCAAACATGACGATGCCATTAAGTCATTTTAAGAAGCTATTTGTTTCTCATTTCCTGATAGTAAATGTAATTCATGATTTTTTTTCCCACAAAGTGCACATGTTTTAGATTAGAAACACCTGTTATCCATTAGACAGCATCAGTGAACTGTTTTTGCATGTATTTTGGTAGCACTGAATATGAATTCAGTGCTAATTTGGATTGCTGTATTTAAGAGTGATAATCTGATAATCATTTTATAAAACTGACCAGATCTGTTACTCATCTGTTGTGTTCAGCTCGCCCACTGCTCTAGAAAGATGTAACCTACTGAGAATGTCAGTTTGCATAATATTCTTAGGGCCATGTTTAATACACATATTGTGTAATTCTTTCTTTGAGGCTTTGTGGGACTTTGGTCTTCAAGCTTTTGAGTCTTGTAAATCTTTTTTTTTTTTTTGTATTAAACACAGTGCTTCCTGGGAAAAACTGAAACATGAGAAGAGATTGTTGCACAGCTGGGACATAGACTGATCCTTTTGTTCTCATCTAGTTGGTAAATTACAAAAAACAGAACAAAGCTTCCAAACAAAGAGAAGAAAATAAAAACAGCCATTTTAAAATGCAAGTAAACAAACAAGCAAACAAAAAAATAAATGAATATTTTCAATGTAATAATACTGTCAATGCAAGCATTGACTACTGTAACTCTCAACTCTCATGTCACAACTTCCATTCCTGAGTCAAGTCAAGTCACAGCTGATCTTCATGAACCAAGTCAAGTCACAGTTATTCTTCATGAGTCAAGTCACAGTGCTTCCTGGGAAATACTGACACATGAGAAGAGATTGTTGCACAGCTGGGACATAGACTGATCCTTTTGTTCTCATCTAGTTGGTAAATTACAAAAAACAGAACAAAGCTTCCAAACAAAGAGAAGAAAATAAAAACAGCCATTTTAAAATGCAAGTAAACAAACAAGCAAACAAAAAAATAAATGAATATTTTCAATGTAATAATACTGTCAATGCAAGCATTGACTACTGTAACTCTCAACTCTCATGTCACAACTTCCATTCCTGAGTCAAGTCAAGTCACAGCTGATCTTCATGAACCAAGTCAAGTCACAGTTATTCTTCATGAGTCAAGT
>NW_015552681.1:318398-318814 GCF_001515605.1 Sinocyclocheilus anshuiensis
GTCCCCCCCCCGTCCCGTCACGGCCCAGAAGGCCGTTTCTGAACCCTCAGTCTGTCCTATCACGGTTATGGAGGCCGTTTGTGAACTCTCTGCCTGTCCTGTCACGGCTAAGGAGGCCGTCTGTGAATCCTCATCCTACCCTGTCACAGCTATGGAGGCCGTTTGTGAACTCTTTGCCTGTTCTGTCACGGCTATGGAGGCCTTTTGTGAAAGAGCTGTCTGTCCCATCCATGAGACCGTATATGCTCTGTCTGTCTCTTGTGTCTCAGTTTTCCTGTCGGCTCCAGCCCCGGAGCTCGCCCCAGTGTCGGCTCCAGCCCCAAGACTCACTCAAGTGCCAACTCCTCGAAAGCGCTTTGCTGTGCCTGCTCCTCCAGAGCACCCTCCAGTGCCAGCACCACGTAAGCGCTACCCTG
>NW_015552681.1:318895-329487 GCF_001515605.1 Sinocyclocheilus anshuiensis
TCCTGTTTGGTCTCTAGTATTGTTCTGCGTTTTCCACTCTCCTAGTGTTAGCTGCTATACGGAGCCAGTTTATTGTCATAGTTTTGTCTTTTTCATAGTTCCTAGTTTAGTTTAGTCTAGTCTTGCCTTGCCTGTTTTCCCATGTATATATTGCTGCCTTTGTTTTTGGATTGCCCTGTCGTCTTGCCGTATGGACTCTGTTTGCCCCTGCCTGGACCTTTGCCTTCTACCTGGGTTTATCTCTTGTCTTGCCCGTACCATACCTGTTTGCCATTGTTTGACCCTGCCTGTGTTCTGACCATGTTTATAAATAAAAGCTTGCACATGGATCCTCACGCCTCACGTCTCGTCGGCTCCATTACACATACACACTCACTCAATGGATGGACGATCTGACAGGAGTGGAGAAACCGAGTGCGTATAGTAAACAGAAACTGAGGGCATATAAATCTTTAGATGCTTATAACTATGTACTAACAGTGGCAATTGTAAGCAAATACAACTACTTGAACACACACCTGACACATAACATGGGCCTTCACTGTTCCCTCTCTCTACAATTGCACTTATGGCAATTGTGGAAAGCGAGGCGACACAAACAGTTTCCTTTATGTTTAGTCTCTGGTAGTAAGTTAACTTGTTCCCCAATTTCTGATTAGATGGCTATGCATGAGAAATCTTTAGACTTATAACCAAACCATAATCCATAAAAGACAACAGTTTATTTAACCTCAACTGATATTAAGTGTGATCTGCAAATGCAAGCATTTTTGATGATCATTTCTGTCCAGTCCACTTGTTTTATTGCGCTTAACCACTGCGTTTTTTTTTGTCTGGCAATGGCAGCAGCTATGCGATAAAATTTCAAATTGGAGGCTGTACTCCATCAATTCTGACACTCAACAACACAACAAGATGACATGTTAAGCTCCTTATGTAGCCGACTCTGTGCTGGTTTGTATTGGCCGCCTCCTGTTATTCCTTGGTTTTGCCACCAGCTAATGCTGTGACGTAATTGTGAAAAAGGCTCTATACAATACATTACAACACATCTCTTCAACAGCTTCATTGGCTTCCCATCTGCATTGAGTTCAACCTTGCTCCACCTTACCTCTCAGATCTCATATAGCCCTACGCCCCTTCTTGAACTTTCCGTTCCTCTTCATTGGGTCTCCTCCATACACCCCCGGCTCGTTTTAACCACCATGTGTCATAGAGCCTTTTGCTGTGCTGCTCCTCGCCTTTGGAATTCTCTCCCAACTAACATCCGTAATTTAGACTCACTATCCCAATTCAAAGTTAAACTAAAAACTCACTTATTCAGAATAGCTTATCCTACATGATTACTGTCTGCACTCAAATCTAGTATTTTTTTCTTATTATTTGATTGTTGTCATGTTTGTAACAGCTGTTTCTCTTTCTCATGATTCATTGATATTATTTATTGTTTTTATTTATTGTTCCTGATGTACAGTGACCTTGAGTGATCTGAAAGGTGCCTTAAATAAAAGGTATTATTATTATTATTATTATTATATATTTTACAAAATGTGTAACAATTTTTTTTTGTTTTTAAAAAATTAAACAAAGATGTGTATATTCAATATAAAATATATTTATTCTTATTGTATTTTGTAATTTATACATGTAAAGAAAAAGAAAAACATTTTTGTGTGTATACACATATACTGTATATGTGTTATTATTAATATTATATATTATTATTTTATTTAAAACATTTATATTATATATTATATATTATATTAATAAATATATTATTTATTTATTTTATTTACAATATGTACATAAATATCACTTTAAACAAATATAAATATAAATCCTGTTATAAATAAATACACAAGGCTATATATATATATATAGAGATAGATAGATAGATAGACAGATAGATATATAGATATATAACATAAAACATATTTACATCTTAGATTTAAACAGTGTTTCCATGTTTCCAAAACAAAATACTATTTATTAGTAGTGTTGGGTTCGAGTCCACCCAAGTCGAGTCCGAGTCTTTAACCAATCGAGTCCGAGACAAGTCCGAGTCCAAAATGGGCCGAGTCAGCCTCAAGGTACAAGACTCTGTGCCATGGCAGTACAAGCAACAAGATATGAAAAATTAACAGTATACATAACAATATACACATTTTACACAATATACACGTTTTGCACAATATACTAGTGTTGGGTTCGAGTCCACCTAAGTCGAGTCCAAGTCTTTAACCAATCGAGTCCGAGACAAGTCAGAGTCCAAAATGGGCCGAGTCCGAGTCCAACGAAACTCTCTTATTTATTAGTATCTTAACATTGTTTTAACCTTTACAACTAGAAAATCGCAATGTCCATTTAAATGTTACAAAAGCAAACCTCTAATTAATAATTAGTGCCCTGCTTTGCTTAGCAAACTTAAAGTCATGTAACAGAAGTTATGGCTGAATTGATTTATGTATTGTGACATATTTCAGAGTGAAACAGGTTTTAGAATGTGAAAAATTAAAGGGCGGGACTTGACTTTATTAATCGTTAAAATAAATGTATAAATTCCAGGGTGGGGGTAAAGGAGTAGGTATCTTGGTGAATGGGACCTTAAGAGCAGAAAATGCACCTTTTATCTAAAAAAAAATAGCTTTATATCATTTTTATGATTTTTGAATGAAATATGAATTTTGAATAATCAAAATTAGTTTGTGTCAGCTTATTCTATTCATCAGTGTTTGAACCATTAAAGAAGAAACTGTATTTTAATTTCTGGATTAAAAAAACGAAAAATGAATGGACGCCAAAGTACACGGACCCCTTAGACCAGTAGCCCCCCCACTGCAGAACAAAGATCCAGGGGGCGGGGTTGGATCCACATCTAGAGGGTGGAGGTGGGGTTAGGGATCAGGGGGTGGAGACGGGTAGGTTAAGGTATATGTAAGGTGGGAGGAGTTGGATCTGGATCAAACCTCGCCCTCTGGATCTTGTGTTCTGCAGTGAGGACCATCTCCCTTAGACAGGGCATTTTAATTTTTTTCTCGGATGAAAATGAAACTGTGAGGGATAAACCTGGTCTGTACAATGGCACACACTGTGTATAAAAGCCCTACATATACTTTCCATAAGTCACAGCCAACTCACACCTGTTTTATTTTTGAATGCATTTATAGTTACATTAATTACAATAAATTACATGATTAATTATAATAATTGATGACAGGCCATTGAATTATTAGAAAATAATTATTAATATTAATACTTTGGACGCATAAAAATTATTGCCGCAAAGATGTTAGAAAAAAGATTTTTCTTTTACTCTAGAAACTGCCACTAATACAAAAGCAAAACAATAATAAACTAATGTAATAAAACATTCTCAAGCTTACTGAAGGCAAGTAAACACTCCAAGTATTACTTATAAGCTATGATAAATAAATATATTACTAAAAAATACAAATTAAATAGTTTTTAGTTTTAAAAAGAAAAAGTTTTTCAGATAGTCTAGTAAAGGCTTCTACAGAAATGCCTACTACAGACATTTCATGATGCAATAAATGTAAAAATAATCTTCACCGTATACGTACATTAAATATAGATGCTCCTGGACTCGGACGTATTTTCTGAGTCCGAAAGGCTCGAGTCCGAGTCAAGTCCGAGTAAAAATGCATCCGAGTCCGTGACAAGTCCGAGTCCTTTAAAAAACTGTACTCGAGACCGGACTCGAGTCCGAGTACGAGTCCGAGTACCCCAACTCTATTTATTAGAACTATTTATAAATACTATTTATTATTTATTATGGGGTAAAATATGAATTATTTTAATTATTAATTATTATAATTATATTGTAGATTTCCAATGAATAAGTTGGTTTGAGCTGAATTGTTATTAGTGGCATTAGAGCCACTTCATGGGTCATGGTTTGGCCCCTTTCCTGCCTCAGAACAGGGCACTGAACCCTCTGACCTCAGCTGTCCTGCAGCCTGGAATGCCGAATTGGACCAAAGCATTTAGCAGCACTCTCTCTGAATCATTACCACTGCTGATTACTCCACAAAGACTTTAAGGTCCATGTCCACTGAGTTTACTTGTGTTTATACACAACGCGTGTCGAGTTTCCTTCTTTGGTTGCAATAGATCTAAATAAGATTTATTACTGAGCAGGCTTTTCAGCAGCTGCACACTCTTGCTAGCCTTCATTAATTAGTGCTCATTCATTGTGATTACAGAGGGGAATGATGCTGGTGGAGTCGGGTTGGGAAGTAGAGCACAATTATGGGAAGTATTTCCTCTGTGTCTAATGGGACTCTAATAGCTGTGGATTACTGTAGGTTTGGAACTGGTATAACGGCAGTGGTTTTCTAACACAGCCCCCAAAGGGACGTAGGATTCAGAAAGCAGTGGCTCAGAGCTTATGGTGCACTGAGTTTGCACTGACCTTTGCTGTAATGGATTTTCACTCTGTGTTTAGGAAACATTAGGAGACAACAGATGCAAAAATCCTGTTGGAGACCTTCAGTTGGAGTTCCGGATTTATGTCGGTGTTGATTGTGTGTGTGTGTGTGTGTGTGTGTGTGTGTGTGCTATCCTGCATGCGTCTGTCCCTCATTATAGACATCCACACCCACGGCAGCCACAGCCCAAATGTTTTCTTTGTTAAGAGAACTCAGGCAGAATAAACATTAACATGGTGGCTTTCTGCCCATCAGAGGGTAGAGAGAAAGAAAGAAAACAAATAACTATCGCCATATGTTCCCTTCCCGCACTTATCCACCATAAACCCTCACTGAGAAGGTAAACCATTTAACTGAACAATGGAAGCCAACATACCTCTAAGATATTGATGATGACTGTAAACAGTGCACAGACCTTAAATAAACACATACACACATATGTGTCATGAAAAATCTGGAAAAACTAAAAAGCAGGAAATTTTATTTTTCAATTATGCTACATACTTTCAGCTCCGAGGTTCTTTCTGCAATAGAAGTACCTGATTTTTTTTTTTTTGTCAGTGAAATTATTGAATAGGGTCAATGACAAAATATGTTTGCCAAATTCTGTGCCAAAAATGTTTAGTTTGAAATCGTTTTTTTTTTTTCTAGCATAGTTACAAAAAATTGTGGCCTATAGATTGAGAGGGTCATGTTTTGTTTTTTGTTTTGTTTTGTTGGACCACATGACCTTGATTTTATGGGGAAAAAATCCAAAAATAATAAAAGGGAAGCTGTTGTGTTTTTTTTTAAAGGGGTCATATGATGCTACTAAAAAGAACATTATTTGGTGTATTTGGTGTAATGAAATGTGTTTATGCGGTTTGAGGTTAAAAAAACACATTATTTTCCACATACTGTACATTATTGTTTCTCCTCTATGCCCCGCCTTTCTGAAACGCGTCGATTTTTACAAAGCTCATCGGTCTGAAAAGCAAGGTGTGCTCTGATTGGCCAGCTATCCAGTGTGTTGTGATTGGCCGAATACCTCAAGCGTGTGACGGAAATGTTACGCCCCTTACCATATTGTGATGTCCTGTCTGGCCGGAGCGTAACATAAAACCATGTCTGCATTTGTGATCGGAGAAATGACAAACAACAAGTGCTACTCTACACTGCCCAAAAAACTCGCGTTTGAATCATCAGTGGCAAATTCTTTAAATATAAAAAACATACTTACAGTCTATGAGTCAGAACAGCCGGCATTGTAGTCTACTCTACCAGGATCAGGAAACAGTCCTCCATAAAATGCACTGGACACATCTGAATATTTGGGTTAAACTGTTCTGGAACAGTGTTGTAAATACAACTTAACCACTGATTTCTACTCGTGTCCTCTTTTGGAAGACCAAACAAAGTAGTTTCGCTTTCGTGTCCCCGTCACTATACTGGGGCGTTAGGGCCCACACAGACCACAGGGTGAGCACCCTCTGCTGGCCTCACTAACACCTCTTCCAGCAGCAACCTAGTTTTTCCCCAGGAGGTCTCCCATCCAAGTACTGACCAGGCTCAGCCCTGCTTAGCTTCAGTGGGTAACCAGTCTTGGGCTACAGGGTGATATGGCTGCCGGTGATATGCACCAAGAGCTTGTAACACTCCAAAGAGAAAGGAAAAATTGAAATCGCATCATATGACCCCTTTAAGACTACTTTTTTTCTTTCTGTTAGTAAGTCGTCTTTCTTCATTTTGATATCAAAACAGTTGTATCACTGACATTTTTCTTTATATTATGCATTTGAATACACTATTTAAAAACATCATAAAAGAGGTGTGTTCAGTATTGCATTTTATGTATTTTTTGATAAATTAATAGCACACAAAAATTGAGAATTACATCATCGACCCTATAACCACTGTTAAATGGCTAGACACATTTTTCCAGCTTTTCTATGAATTAGATTTGACTTCCCTCCTGATTCCTGTATGGATGCTCAGTGGAGCATGTGTTTTTAATTTATTATCTTACAGGTCAGGGCTGCATCTGTCCTCAGGGCTAATCAGGTATGATTTGAGTGTGTTTTGTGTGTGTGATCGGAGCTCTACTGTGTGATTGGATTAAAGATTATTTTGCACATTGCATCTCAGAATCATTGTAGTGCATCACTCATTTACACGCAAGAAGAAGGGAGTAGTGAAGAGTGAAGGATGACAAGACAATCTAAAGAGAGAGATGCAGACAGACAAGCAGGAATGCCCCTCACTGTGTCTGTGATGCAGAATTGTCAGTACTCTTTAAGTGAAGTCTAGAGTGTCCATTCATATATCACTGGATATGGCAGCGTCAGTCCAGATGTATTTTGGTTAGATGTCTGTAAAACTTCTGACCTTTCACATTTCTTGACAGGTCACAGAATAGGGAAAGGGTGAAATGAGGTGTTGTCATCTGAGGAGGAATTTGAAAAATTATGGCACTTTTTGTAATTAAAAAAAAAAATGTTTTTTTACACTTTTTAATTAGCTCTGCATTCAAAGCTACACTGAAGAGGTTGCATTTGTGCACAAATTTAGTCAGTTACAGGTATAAACCTGGCTGGAGACCAGACTTTTATCTGCGTTTGACATGGCAAATAGAGATGTCCGACAGTGAAAATTTGGAGGGCAGAAGGTCCCGTGGATGCTAACTCTTATCCTCCATCGCTGTCTTTTCCCTGGAAGACATATGGTACGAATCAGTGCAAGAGGAAACAAAGCGATAATAATTCAAAGCTTATAAAAGATCACGGGTAAAGCATTGATTGCATGGGAAAGGCAGAATGAGGGACCATTAGTATGGCTTGGATCGTCTTTGAAGCTCAGCAAATTGTTTTTAGTTTTAGACTTGAGGATAAATATCAAAGCATAAAGAGAATTGCTTTCTACCCTTCAAAATAAAAAAGTCATTTTTGACCGCAACTTTTGCTGTGAAAATTTTTACCACCAGATTTGTCAGAAGAGAGGTTTAAGGCATCAAAAGGGCTTTCAAAAATTTCACCAGTCAGGTCTGATGTCAAGGTAGGGCCTGCATTTTCAAGATTTCTAAACAAAAGGGTCTAAAATTAAACCATGTATCTCAGAAAAATCATTCACACTGATCATTTTTTATATTTAATTATTTATTTATTTAATTTTATTTTATGTAATATTTGTCATATGCTGATTAATTCATTTTACAGTAGATTTAAAGCTGTTTTCGACCAAAATTCAGCATTGGTGTAAATGGTTTTGGTGCAATTATTTTTTTCTTTTTTAATACTTATGAAATATATGTGCTATATAGTGTCACATGATCCTTGAGAAATCATTCTAATATGTCAATTTGGTCTTAAAGAAATATTTCTTATTATTATACTTGTTGAAAACAGTTGTGCTGTTGAAACATTTTTTCGGGATTCATGGGTGAATAAAAAAGTTCAAAAGAACAGCATTTATTTGAAACAGAAATCGTTTGTAACAATATAAAAGTCGTAACGGTCACTTTTGAGCACTTTAATGCATTATTGCAGAATAAAAGTATTAATTTCTTTAAAAAAATATTATACTGACCCCCAACTTTTGAACAGTAGTTTATATATTACTCTCTACTGACTGTGGTTGAAACAAAATTGCAGGTTACTTGTGGAGGAACATTGTTTGGTGCCATTTGTGGCATAGAAATTACACTTTTAATTGTTTTTATAGGCAGAAAGACAGGACAGCTTCCTTTGTTGTGATAAAAAAAGTACCCTTAACAGAATGTTTGTGTCTCTACGCTCAAAACACATTAAATGGCACATGAATGTTGTCATGGTCAGCGCAAACATGTTGTACTGGTCATATTTCATTTTCTGTTAGGAAAACAGTTTGGCAGGGATGTTACAACATGGTCTTGATCTTGTTCTAATTAATCACACATCCTGTCACACAGTGTCAGTGAGTCAGTCAACACTTTTATTTAGGAGATGGCTTCTTGGCTCGAGCTGCTAAACAAGGGCATACCTTAATAAGAGCAGCGCTCCAGCTGTGAAAGTTCCTCTTGAAATGATGTCACTTCACACTGTGGGAAAGTAATGAGAAGCGGTCTATTCCAACTCTGCGACACACCAGAAGCTTGTACTGTCTCCCACAAGTACCAGCTAGTGCTGCCGACTGACAGCATAGGATAAAATCATTTTTTATCAGGAATTAATTGGTACTTGACATTGGACATTGTGTGGCAGCCTAAATATGTCACATATAACAGTTTCTTGATACTTTCTCCATAACTAATTTTAGCAGAATGTAAATTCATATTCATATTTTTTATTTTATTAATTTTTTTTTGCAAATTTCCACATGCTTTTCAAGGCTGAACATATGCTTTTGTTGTTTAGCGTTTTGTTTTGTGACTTGCCTTAGAAATCAATGTGGAGTTTAGCCGAGTTCACATCCACAGGTGATTTTTTTCCCCCCGTCGGAAATGCAACAATGTGTAAGAATTGTTTTTGAGTATCAAATCAGAATATAAGAATGATTTCTTTGAATTCAACTTTCCTATCACAGGAATAAATTCTATTTTAAAATACATTCAAGTAGAAAATTATGGAAGCCTGTTTCTGCCACCGGATAAAAAAATAAAAACGGTAATTGCAACTTTTCTGAAAAGTCACAATTCTAACTTTTTTTCTCACAGTTCTGAGTTTATATGTCGCAATTCTTACTTTGTTCTCAGAGTTCTGAGTTATGAGAAAAAAGTCAGAATTGCGAGCTATGAACTCAGAATTCTGACTTTTTTCTCTCAATTAAGTTTATATCTCACAATTCTGTAATTTTTCTCAATTGTTATGAATTATAAAGTCCAATTATGAGGAAAAAAAGTCAGCTCACAATTCTGACTTTTTCTTACAATTGCGAGTTTATATCTCGCAAATTGAAATTTATTTATCCTAATTTTGAGTTTCTATTTCACAATTCTGACTTTGTAACTCACAATTGCGAGTTTATATCACGCAATTCTGGCTTTATAACTCACAATTGCAAGTTTATATCATGCAATTCTGAGAAGAAGAAAAAATGCTAGAAAAAAGTCACAATTGTAATATAAGAGTCATAATGATTTTTTTCATTTTTTATTCAGTCGGGAAACAAGCTTCAATAGAAAACAGTAGAAACAGCTTAAGTAGAAAAAACAGGAAGGTCCGTTAGAAACATTTATGTGAGAAAATCTCCATAGAGAGCCTGTATTAACACAGCATTTGACACTCCATTACACATAATGACCATTGTTGACAATCAACATCTAAACAGTGCTTAGGTTATCTAATGGCTCATAAGAGATGACAAATGATACACTAAACAGAGTGGAGAAGTGAGACTACACTGGAAAGAAATCTCACTACTAAGCTCTGAATAAGCTTAGTAGTTTGACCCTAAGGTTTACAAATGCTGCAACACAACTTTGATACAGTTTGGTTTAGATTAAACTGTCTTTGCTTTAACCAGATTTTGCACTGGATATTGCACTGGACCAAACCAGTGCCAGAACTAGTAACACAAATGTTAGGGATACTCTGATATTAAGATGCTGGCTGATACCATTAAGCTGATAAATAATTTAATGTTATGGCTGGTATATATAAATGACTGATATTAAAGTTCTACTATAATATTAATAATATTCAATCATTTTTAGATTAGGGTTAGGGTTATTAAATTGTTAATTGTTCGAGTTATTCAAGATTTTAAAGATTAACTTAAAGTGTGTTAAATGACAGCAATGGTAATCTAAATATAGATTAATGTGTGTGTGTGTGTGTGTGTGTGTGTGTGTACCTGGTATTTTGTACCTGGTATTTATCACGTTATGGGGACCAAATGTCCCCACAAGGATAGTAATACCAGTAAATTTTGACCTTGTGGGGACATTTTTGAGGTCCCCATGAGGAAACAAGCTTATAAATCATACAGAATGAGTTTTTTTGAGAAAGTAAAAATGCACAAAGTTTCCTGTGGGGGCTAGGTTTAGGGGTAGGGTTGGTGTAGGGCAATAGCACATACAGTTTGTACAGTATAAAAACCATTACGCCTATGGAATGTCCCCATAAAACATGGAAACACAACATGTGTGTGTGTGTGTGTGTGTGTGTGTGTGTGTGTGTGTGTGTGTGTGTG
>NW_015552681.1:329596-336886 GCF_001515605.1 Sinocyclocheilus anshuiensis
TGTGTGTGTGTGTGTGTGTGTTTGTGTGTGTGTGTGTGTGGTTTACCAGCCTAACACCAGCCTAATGAAATCAACAACTAAAGCCGTAGGATATGTTTTTCTCAGAACAGACCTGCAAGACATTTTTTGGGTTGTGACCTACTGGTGGAACACATTAGAGTATGAAGTTGTGCTTTCTGCAGTGAATAACTTTCACAGGAAATGCTAGTGCTTGAGCCATGATCTAGGACTTTATGTTGTATATAAAGACATTAAACCTCATTCTTGTGAAACTGAGAACGTCCTGAACTCCATCTCTCCACAGTTTCCCAATGCACAGAAGTGTTCTCTGCTGTGATGTAAACGGAGAAAAGAGAGCGTAAGTAAGCGGCAGATAAAAACGAGTCAGAGGTCACAAACCAGGGCCAAGCACTGTGTAATCCTTTAGATTTATAGGCCTATCCTGTTGTATTTGGTGTAAAAGTCTGTTTTTATGGGAAAGAAGGCAGCACAAACATGATCAAACGTCAACTCTGACAATCCTCATGGTTTACGTAATAAGACACATTACATGAGAAAACAGGTGACCCGGGGAGCCACTGTCAGCCGAGCTGACTGATGTGGAAAGCTTCATTTATACACTGTCCATTTTTCATATAGCGTGTTTTTCCAACTGCAAGGTTGTGACACGGCTCCTCTCCAGGACTCCCGGGAACTGAGCGTGAGTTAATCTCATAGGGATTCGCTGTAATTTCCTCCACGGACCCCGTGGCATCAGGACTGGCTGCTTTCTCTGTCAACATTGACTCGGTCTAGTGGGAAATCAAGAAATCCAAAATAAAAAAGACAATCCTTTATTACATGTCCAACCCAGTAAGCGAGACTCTTCCTTTTTCCCGGCCTGTCGAGGATGAGAGATGATATCTGGCATGCCTCTTGACCGAATGAGTGATAAGGGTTACTTAGTCTTTTTCCCATTAGATTTCATTCCAGTGAAAACGGGATACACACGGCCATTACTTAAAACAGCTCATGTGTTATTGCTATACAAAAATACGCAAGCTGTTTTTTAAGAAGAATGGATCCCCTGAGGTGCAGCCGTTGAATGAGGAGGTAATGCTTACAGTAATTGGTCCACAGTCATTTATTGAGAGGGGAGAATGTTGTTTTCTTGACTTCTGACTCTTCTTCCCCTTTTGTGACTTGGTGGATTGCATTCGAGAGCAAACACTGAGTCCCAGTGGTCTCTTAACTGAACTTGAACTGTGAAACATGGGTCATAGCACGAGCAAACATTTTCAATATTCGCACCAATTAAAAGAAGCCTTGATCATTTAAGTAAGTGAGGAGTCATTTAGCAGATGCTTCCATCCACTATGTGGACGATCTTTCCTGAGCATCCTGAGTGAGAGAAATTATCTGGAAAAAGAAACACGTTTTATCTGAATTGTGAGCTGGAAGTCCAGACTGAATGTGATGAGATACTGTGAAATAAAACAGAAAAAATGGTGACCGTTTTTAATCAACTCACTGAACACTCTTAAAAATAAAAGATCTTTATTGTCATTGATAATTCCATAAAGAACTTTTAACATCCATGGAACCGTTCCTTTCCACAAAACGTTCTTTATATAGTGGGAAAAGGTTCTTGAGATTATTAAAATATTTTTCACACTTAGAAAAAAAACAAAAAACAAACAAACAAAAAAAAAAAACAGTTCTTTTAAGAACTGGTCACTGAAAGGTCCTTTGGGGAACTGCTGAGTGAAGCCAGTGGAGGGTTTTTTGGGGTGGAGGTAGAATAAAGAGCAGAGGTCAGCCATTAATGATCCTGACGAAGACCAGCACAGCTGAACACTTTGCTACTAAATTCTGGGCGTATAAATCACCTGCACTTTCCAAAAATGGTTATTCTATGGCATTGCTGTGAAACCCTTTTAAAACCTTTACTTTTAAGAATGTAACAGCCAGAGAGATTCTTGTAGCGCTGGAAAACGAGATAGATTTCCCAATTCGATTCTGTTTCAGAAGATCACAATTCAATTAGATTTGATTCTGTTCCATTTTGATTTGATTTAATTCATTTGTGTAAAATTCCGTTATAATGCCCATTTTGCTGACATATAAAAGAAATTCTCTCTCTGCCAATTCTGTAATTATACAGTGTAGTGTTTCTGACTGATTTATGCCTCCGACTATAAACATCTTTAAATTAGCAAAATTTCATGAGTCCATTGTCTTTTGTCAATGATGCTCACCTCACACAAAAGTCACTTTTTAAACAAACAAATTTCTGTTTGTCATTGTGGCAAATCCAAGTGACCAACTTGAACCCGTTGCCCTCATGCAAAATTCCCATTTGCATAGATTCTTTTCAGAAAGACTGATTTTCACTCACAAACATTTGCTAAACAATGTAAATGTCGCCGTACCTTAACTCGTCATTAGAAGAACTGACTCATAAAAGTCATTTGGTTCAGGCCACACTGGTTGCTTTGTCTGTTTTTTATTCACTCAAAAAGAACCATCTCATAAGTCATTTATGCATAAATCGGACAGTATGTCTGTGTTTTATGTTTGTTTTTGCTTACAGTAAGAACTACTACTGTTACCTTCTTACTGGTCGCTAAAGGCACAACCAAATTAGCCCAATATTTAATAAACAAACATGCAAAGGGCAAAGGATTTGTAGAATTATATGACTAACAGGAGTTATTTTTCTGGAGATATTTGCTGAGTTTTTTGCAATCACACACACCATGTGGGGTCTATACATGACTCACTCCTTTGCAGAGATCAAGCCAGCATCCATTACATGAGTTCTAACCACTACACCACACTGTCTGTTTGATATCAGACTCATTGTATGGATTCTTTCTTGTATGAACCCTCAGGCTTTTTAGAAACTTTGACCTTTTCAGAAAGCAACATGAAAAATAGCAGTGAAGAATGCATCTATTATTGCCTGGCCAAACTCTTTATAGCTTCCCTCTCTCACTGCAGTCAACCCCAAATGATGAACACTCGAAGATAAATATATGCAGTTAGTCACAAAGACTTATTATTTTCAATGGTTTTCTACCAGTAAGTCGCCTTGTGAGGATTCATCACGGACCACAGGCACCACAAGTCTCATCTCTTCTAATAGTCTGACCATGGGCTTATGTAATAATGATATGCTGTAAAGAAAAACAGACTCTGCTTTCTGTTATGATAAGCAATCTGGGGAACAGACCATTTTAGTTGTGATCTGCAATTCAATGGACTCTGAGAAACCAAACAAATCTATTTTTAATCTTGAATTCCCAACTTCAGAATGTGCAGATTTTTCTCCCCGTGTTTGAGACCCCGCTGGAGCCCAGCAGAGACTGGCTGGCTGGGGAATGTGTGTGAAACTGCACTTTCTGCTTATAGCGAAGCTTCATTTTTGAGCATGCAGTGTCTCATGTGTGGCCGGCCGTCAGAGTGACGAATGAAGCCAGCAGAGGGTTTTCTGGGGTGGAGGTAGAAACTAGAGGGGTCAGCCATGAATGATCCTAACGAAGACCAGCACTGCTGAACGTTTTGCTACTAAATTCTGGCCAAATAAATCACCTGCAGTTTCTGGACACTTAATGTCACTGAAGATGGCATTCACCTCTGACATGAACATTTAAACTTATACATGAAACATGAAACTTATTCTCGAGTTTTAGTGAATGTTGATATATGCAACTTAATATTGAGTTTTATTATATATATATAGATTTATATAAAGATAATAAATATTAAAATTAGGTATGTTAAATATTACATTTTTGGCTGATAATTATTGTTATGGCTAATAATGATAAATGTTTAAAAGTCTCTAATATCTCTAATATTCTAGAATCACTCATGTTAATTGGTACAAATTTTGATTTATGCATCACAACATTATAATGTACACAATTGATCAAAAGTTGGGGTCTATACGATTTTCATTTTTTAAAGAAATTGATACTTTTATTCAACAAGGAGGCATTAAATTGATATAAAGTGAAGACAGTAAAGATATTTATATGAATTTACAAAGTTTTCTGTTTAAAAAAATGCTGTTCTTTAGAACTTTCTATTCGTCAAAGAATCCTGGAAAAAAATGTATCACAGTTTTCACAAAAATATTAAGCAGCACAAATGTTGTCACGGTTCGCTACTGTGAGGAGCACGGAGCGAGGAACGAGGAGACGCAAAGTCGAATTCAAACTTATAGACTTTAATAATATCCAGGGAAACAGGAAAACACACATAGCAAGGGTAGACATCAACAATTCCAGACAAGGGAGAACAGAACGGGTTAGAACTCAAATAGGGCAGATAACGAGGGGCAGACAGGTGAGGAGGATAACTAATAACTAGGAACACCTGGAACAAATAGAACTAAATGGGGACAGGAACCGGAAGGACCAAATAAGGGCATAAAGAAACAGGAGGCAGGAACACAGGGAAAACAAAACAAAAACGACCATAAACGTGACATTACTCCCCCCTCCCGGAAGGCGCGTCCCGCGCCATGACAATACCACCGGGGAGGGGGGGTGGGCGCCCTGGAGGCTGGTGCAAGACAGGGACACGGGAAGGCCTCCACGGCGGATCAGGCAGTCCGAGGAGCCATGGCGGATCAGGGGACTCGGGGGGCCATGGCGGATCGGGAAGTTCAGGGGGCCATGGCGGAGCAGGCAGTTCAGGGGACCATGGCGGAACAGGCAGTTCGGGGCGCCATGACGGAGCAGGCAGTTCATGGGGCCATGGCGGAATAGGCAGACTAGGAAGCCATGGCGGATCAGGCAGACTAGGAAGCCATGGCGGAGCAGACAGTTCAGGAGGCCATGGTGGTGCCGGCAATTCTGGAGGCCACGGAGGAGCCTTCGTAGCCTTGTCCCGGTTCCCCGGCCCGGCCACTATGGCGACGGATATCTGGCCCCCCCAAAAAATTTTCTTGGGGAAAATTATGTCCTTCAATGCCCAGAGGGATTCTAGAGGAAAACACACATAGCAAGGGTAGACATCAACAATTCCAGACAAGGGAGAACAGAACGAGCTAGAACTCAAATAGGGCAGATAACGAGGGGCAGACAGGTGAGGAGGAAAACTAATAACAAGGAACACCTGAACAAATAGAACTAAATGGGGACAGGAACCGGAAGGACCAAATAAGGGCATAAAGAAACAGGAGGCAGGAACACAGGGAAAACAAAACAAAAACCGACCATAAACGTGACAACTGTTTTCAACATTGATAATATTAAAAATGTTTCTTCAGCACCAAATCCGCCTATTAGAATGATTTCTGAAGGATCATGTGACACTGAAGACTGGACAAATCCCTGCTGAAAATTCAGAATTGCCAGAATAAATGACATTTTAAAATATATTAAAATAAAAAACAGTTATTTTAAATTGTAATAATTTTTCACAATATTACAGTTTACTGTATTTTTTTATCAAATAAATGCAGCCTTGGTGAGCATTAGACAGTTTTTCAAAAATATAAAAAAAAAAATACTACCCCAAACATTTGAACAGCAGTGTGCAGTACGAAAATGGATATTCATTTTCATATTCCCTAAGAATGAACTATTACGGCTAAAAACGACAATTAAAAGTGTTATTAAATGATTCATATTAGTAAGTAAGTAAGTACATTTTATTTATATAGCACATTTACACATAGCAATGCTATCCAATACAATATATGCTGAACAATAATATATATATAAACAGAGTAAGACCAAACAAGACAGACAATAAAACAAAAGCAGAGTAAATTTAAAATGCTAAGGATAGAGATATTGTCAGACTCTGTTCCATGTCTTGTGTTGTGTTTTCCTCCCCCACGTGCTCCAGTATTATTATTATGCCCATATTTGGTTTTTCCTGTTCCTGTACGTATTTAGTTCTATTGGTTCCAGCTGGGTTTAATTAGTTACTGTGTATTTAAAGTGTGTTCTGCCCCTTGTTTCCCATCTGCTGTTAAATGTCATGTCGTGTTCTGTGTTTCCCGTGTTCCTGTGTTCCCTGCTTTATTTTCATTAAAGACTTTGGATTTTGCTTTACTCCTCGTCTCCTGGCTCCTTTGTTCCCATGCTCCTTGAGTGAATCGTGACAGAACAGCAGACCAAAAACAAAGAGTAAGCGGCGCCCCTTCTCCCCATTTTATTTCTATTTTGAAAGTCTTTTGTTTTCTT
Source organism: Sinocyclocheilus anshuiensis (assembly GCF_001515605.1). Classification (NCBI taxonomy): domain Eukaryota; kingdom Metazoa; phylum Chordata; class Actinopteri; order Cypriniformes; family Cyprinidae; genus Sinocyclocheilus; species Sinocyclocheilus anshuiensis. The sequence goes on from NW_015552681.1 coordinate 335,782, forward strand.
GCCATTTCTCCCCGCGGCTATGGAAGTTGCCGCTCGGTTCGCCGCCCTAGCTCACTTGGATCTCCCCTTCGTCGAGTATGTCTGGGAGTGCTGCAGGCTCACCGCGGCGACGGCATTGGATGGCGCCACCATCAACTCGCTGTTCTGGCACGGGGCCAATTACCATCGCCCCGTCGACCTCCCAGACACCACGGGACTAAGCTGGAGGGAAGGGATCCTCCGGTGTCTGGAGAGAGTCCGGCCCCGAGCCAGAACCAGCCCACCGGCCGCGCCATTCTCAAGCACGTCTGCCGCCCCGAAGTCAAGCCCACATGCCGTTCCCGAGTCAGGCCCACCGGCCGCAGCGTAGTCAAGCCCGCCAGCCGTGGCTCTCTCAAGCTCACTGGCCGCCCCGAAGACAAGCCCGCCGGCCGCGCCGTTGTCAAGTCCGCTGGCCGCGGCTCCCACAAGCCCGCCGGCCGCTCCTGAGTCAAGTTTGCCGGCCGCTCCGAAGTCAAGCCCACCGGCCGCTCCTGAGTCAAGCCCGCTGGCCGCTCTGAAGTCAGGCCCGCCGGCCGCCCCAGAGCTCACTCCAGTGTCGACTCCAGCCCGAGAGCTCGCTCCAGTGTCGGCTCCAGCCCACAGAGCTCGCTCCTGTGTCGGCTCCAGCCCCAGAGCTCGCTCTAGTAAGGGCTCTTGTTCCCGAATCTAGCCCAGTGAGGGCTCCTGTTCCCGAGTCTAGCCCAGTGAGGGCTCCTGTTTCCGAGTATAGCCCACGGAGGGCCTGAATCCAGTCTAGAGTGCACTACTGTGACCGCGCCTCGAGAGTGCCCACCAGTGCCCACTCTTCCAGAACACCCTCAGGACCCGTTCCTGCCAAGATGACTGTAAACCTCTCCAAGTATTTTTTTGGGGGAGTAGTAGGGCTTCAGCCATAGAGGCGGGGGCGGGGGCTGGGGCCGCGGCCTCGGAGGCTGCTCTGCTATGGCCTCCTGGACTGTCTGATCCGCCATGGCCTCCTGGACTGTCTGCTCCGCCATGGCTACCCGAGCTGCCAGCTCCGCCATGGTGCCCCGAACGGGTATTGCTCTGGAGACCCGCCGTGCCATGTCTGTCCTGAGGGACA
>NW_015552681.1:337134-344125 GCF_001515605.1 Sinocyclocheilus anshuiensis
TGGATGTTGTGTGGCGCAAGGACCCGCCTTCTGGGAGGGGGGAGTAATGTCAGACTCTGTTCCATGTCTCGTGTTGTGTTTTCCTCCCCCACGTGCTCCAGTATTATTATTATGCCCATATTTGGTTTTTCCTGTTCCTGTCCGTATTTAGTTCTATTGGTTCCAGCTGGGTTTATTTAGTTACTGTGTATTTAAAGTGTGTTCTGCCCCTCGTTTCCCGTCCGCTGTTAAATGTCATTTCGTGTTCTGTGTTTCCCGTGTCCCTGTGTTCCCTGCTTTATTTTCATTAAAGACTTTGGATTCTGCTTTACTCCTCATCTCCTGGCTCCTTCATTCCCGTGCTCCAAGTGTGAATCGTGACAGATATGTTTTACACCTTGATTTAAAAATGGTAATAGAAGGTGCAAGGTGGATGTCCAGAGGCAGTTGGTTCCACAGACGGGGGTCAGTAACAGAAAAGTCTCTGTCCCCGGGAACGAGGGACAGATAAAAGAGCCCTGTCAGAAGATCTTAAAAGTCTGATAGATGACTGAGGGGTAAGAAGATCTTTGAGATAAGATGGAGCTTGATCGTTAAGAGCTTTGAAAACAAACAACAAAATCTTAAACTGAATTCTAAAATGGACCGGGAGCCAATGAAGCGAAGACAAAATTGGGGTGACATGGTCATATTTCTTTGCCCTGGTCAGCAGCCTTGCAGCTGCATTTTGTACCATCTGGAGGCATGCAAGCAATGACTGAGGAAGACCCAAATACGGTGAATTACAGTAATCTAGACGTGTAGTAATAAAAGCATGAATTCCCTTCTCCAAATCTTGAAAAGACTAAAACGGTGTTTGGAAATGATCAGCAGCTGATAAAAGCTGTTCTTAAAAACAGAATTGATTTGTTTGGATAAACATAATTCAGAGTCCAGGATAATACCAAGACATTTTAAAAAATTACATTAGATGACACATATGCACATATACAACATCAAAAAGATGTGGGCACTGCTTTGAATGATTTTCTATGGCTTTTTAGTGGAGGACCAGTGATCTTTTTGCTCTCCCAAGGAGCATCTCTGTAATTCATTCAACCTCAGATCTCCGGAGGTACAGAGGTCATGACCCTGCCAGCAGTGGATGCTGGGAGAAGGTCTTTGTGTCGACAGAGGTGAAAGGATATCAGAGCCATTGACTGACATACTTATCCACGGCCTATACAAACACAAACAGGAAGAGCTTGATGTATATTCACAGAAATAAGTTGTAACTAATTAGAAGAGGACCTAAGATAGTTGTTCAACACATTCTGAGATATTACCAACATAAAAAGGCCTAGACACAGATGATTTGTGTCTTTGTTATACACATTTTTGAATATTTAATACTTTGTGCTATTCGAATGCAAACATATTGTATGCACATGTCCTTAGAGCCATCTAAAGAGAGTTGGAAATCAGGGCCCGTATTTATCAAGCCTCTGAGAATTACTCTCAAGAACGTTGCTAAGAATTGACTTAAGTGTAAAAAACTTCTTGGCTCAAAGCTGCGCTTAAAAGTTAGTTATCAAGCATCTCAGTCGTAATTTAAGCAAAGTGTAGGACTAAATCTTAAGTGTCAGTCTTAGAGTTGATTCACGACACTTTGTTGTGCCACAAACGGGATTTTGGATAACGAAACACGCATGGACCAATCACTGAATAGATTTCCTTATTTAAGAATATTCTCAGATAAATTCACATTGAATGTTTAAATTCCTAATAGGAATTTACATTCAACACACATTTGACAATAAAGAATTTTCAAGAGAATACATTATGGTAAGGAAACGAATTGTCATCACCACCTTCAATTTAGGGTTGTGCCGGTAGACGATAGTATCGTATCGACGATAGTCAGAGATATCAGCTCCGATCAGCTCCGGTGGCTGTGTCGGAGCCGTAACGTGCCGCAGACGTGTGCAGTGTAAATAAGGGGTAAGAGATTTATTCATGATACAGTGTAGGTAGCTTCACTGATTATAACGGGAGTGTTTTTAAAGAGCATAATACTCGCGCTAGACTGAAGTCAGTTATGATGTTCTATGGTAATGTAAATATTCTTTGCTCGTTTCTGTTTGAATAACTGAGGAAATGTAACTGTTTTATTAACTGCTCGTCGTCAAACATTTCAAGAACATTCTTCCTCTCCTGAAAGATTCACGCACGTCTCTGTCTCCTCAGCGCCATCACAAGCCCCTACTGGCAACTCCTAACCACTTGAGAGACCTCTCGAGCTGTCTTAAATAACTGGGAGAGTAAGAGTGATTCTTAGCTTTAAGAAATTTGATAACTTGCTTTTATACTTAAGTTTGAAAGTAGGAGTAAATTTAATGAATTCTCAGCACTTAAGACTAAAATGGCATTTTGAGAAGCTTGATAAATACGGGCCCAGATGTATAATTGTTTGTAATTCTCAGAGGAATCTGTTCATTTCAGCTACACTGAGTCCTGCTTTTGACACAATCTGCTCTCAATTACTCTGCCCAGAGTTTAATAGACGCTTCAAAAACTCTCCCCTCTCAGCTTAACATCTACCACAATATCTTTGGTTCAGAAAGAAGAGGCAATTTTTGGAATAATGTAAAGTTCATTCAATGACTTTTATGTCAGATATTATCATTACATGTATATTTGCATTAATTTAATCAGTTTTTTTATTCAGTTTTTTTCAGGCTACTATCTATACTTTTTTTTATTTTCATCAAAGCAATGAAATATAGTTTTAAAGAATGTACTTAATAACAATGTAAACTGAATATAGTTATTGGGCCACACTAAATGTAATGTTTTCATATACTTAATTTTGTTAACTGCAATTGTATATTATGTATTATAGTTAAAATTTATATAATACATTCAATTACTTGAATTTTAAAGTGCTTTTTAAAGCAATTAAGTAGGACTTAATCTTTATATGTAATTTCACAATTAAACGTATTGTCTTTAAAATATTGTGTGGTAAACTAAAATGCAGTTTGATTTATGTCATGTATTTGTAATTTCACATTTGTAATGAAGAAGTTGCTATTTAGTACATTTAAAATAAAATAAAATAAATAAAAACATTTAAAATAAAAATGTTTTAATATAATATTGAATAACACACTACAGTTAAAATTTTAATCAAGGAATTAAGTTGTGCTTAAGCAATATGCATCAAAATAAGTGTATTACTTTAAAACATTATACAATATTATGTAAGCAATCATTTAAAATGTACTTTAAAGTAAAACTAAATTCGACATTACATTAAGAAACAGTCATGAAAGTGTAGTCTCTGTAGGTACACTTAAGTGGCCTTTTATTTCAATAATATTATACTTTGTACAAGTACAGTTTATATATATATATATATATATATATATACACACACACACACTCACTACAAGCGAGCATTCAATACAATTAAGCACACTTCATTTTCACAAAGGTGATTAAAGTCAAAGCTGTGCCCCAAATACCATAAAAAGATTCTGCATCTTTAAATGCATTTCAAAACTTTAACTTACATTTTTAATTCTCCTTCTCTCTTCCTCTCTCTGGGGTCAAGGTGTGGTGTGTCTTGTCTCTCCAGGTGTGCTCAGATGATGGAAGTGGTTGAGTTTAGAGACCCCTGAAGTTCAGACAGTGGAATGTGTAACACATTTTTAAACATTTTCAGGTTTCTAAACCACTGAAGCAAATGTAATGCAGCTATCATGACAGCACAGGCCAGACCGCTGTGTGTTACGTGGTCAGACTGCAGTGGGCCGAATGCATGCTGTTGACACACAGTCAGATGGTAGGGCTGCAGGCAGAGTGTTCATGAGCTTGACCTACCTTTAAAGTCTTCCTGGATTAAAGCTGGATAAAAGGGCTATAAGAGCTGTTTCTGGGTGATTTATTTGCACAAGCTGGTGCAGGTTACTCAGTTACAATGCTGTTAGCAGTGTTATATCAGTGTAGATTGGAATGTATACAGTTCACGGGTGCTACGGCACATCTGCACAGAGATCCCATGGAGTTGTAAGGCTTTACCACGGCGAGTGGAGCACAAAGATAAACAGAGGCTTTTGCACAAATGCTTACTTGCTAAGGGGTAAGTCAAAAGAGCCCACCCTGAAATCTCTATGATATTCTGTTTCCTACAATGTGAAAAAAATTTCATATTACATTTATAGTAAAAGCTGGCTGCTGTGGATGCCAGAAAATTATGGTGACTGTCATATTTTCATTTAGTCAGTTTTAACACTGTAAAAAAAAAAAAAAGATTATTCATTTATAATGCAGCATTAAACCATTTACAGTTTTTCACTGTATATGGTAAGGTAACTTAGAGTTAATGATTTTAATGTTTTTACTGTTGCAAACTCTTTCAGTTATTTCACTATTTATTTTTTTATATTGTTTGGATTCCTCCACCAATCTAAGTCAATGTTTTTTCTGCCCTTTTGCCAGACAAACATTATTACTTCCCAGTCAACAATTTGATCTCACAATGATGTCACCATGAGCTCACATGATTCTCATGGTGTGGTCACAATGTGTAGGTACACTTAAGTGGCCTTTTATTTCAATAATATTATACTTTGTACAAGTACAGTTTATATATATATATATATATATATATATACACACACACACACTCACTACAAGCGAGCATTCAATACAATTAAGCACACTTCATTTTCACAAAGGTGATTAAAGTCAAAGCTGTGCCCCAAATACCATAAAAAGATTCTGCATCTTTAAATGCATTTCAAAACTTTAACTTACATTTTTAATTCTCCTTCTCTCTTCCTCTCTCTGGGGTCAAGGTGTGGTGTGTCTTGTCTCTCCAGGTGTGCTCAGATGATGGAAGTGGTTGAGTTTAGAGACCCCTGAAGTTCAGACAGTGGAATGTGTAACACATTTTTAAACATTTTCAGGTTTCTAAACCACTGAAGCAAATGTAATGCAGCTATCATGACAGCACAGGCCAGACCGCTGTGTGTTACGTGGTCAGACTGCAGTGGGCCGAATGCATGCTGTTGACACACAGTCAGATGGTAGGGCTGCAGGCAGAGTGTTCATGAGCTTGACCTACCTTTAAAGTCTTCCTGGATTAAAGCTGGATAAAAGGGCTATAAGAGCTGTTTCTGGGTGATTTATTTGCACAAGCTGGTGCAGGTTACTCAGTTACAATGCTGTTAGCAGTGTTATATCAGTGTAGATTGGAATGTATACAGTTCACGGGTGCTACGGCACATCTGCACAGAGATCCCATGGAGTTGTAAGGCTTTACCACGGCGAGTGGAGCACAAAGATAAACAGAGGCTTTTGCACAAATGCTTACTTGCTAAGGGGTAAGTCAAAAGAGCCCACCCTGAAATCTCTATGATATTCTGTTTCCTACAATGTGAAAAAAATTTCATATTACATTTATAGTAAAAGCTGGCTGCTGTGGATGCCAGAAAATTATGGTGACTGTCATATTTTCATTTAGTCAGTTTTAACACTGTAAAAAAAAAAAAGATTGGCCTATGATCAATAAGTCATGGCAACATATGTTTTTCCATTACTAACATAACTTAATCAAGTTAAATAACTTAAACAAATTAACCAATTTAAGCTTCATTGTTGTGTTATATGATATTCAACTCAATTTTTATGTCATTTTAATCTAATTCAAGTTGAAATGACTTGTACAGCCAATCTGATTCAACTTGAAAATTTAAGACAGCAACTGTTTATTACAGTGAGGGTTTTCAAACAAATATATATATATATATATATATATATATATATATATTTTTTTTATTTTTTTATTAGATAAATGAACTTTTCTACGACATTCTAATTTATTGAGATGCACCTGTACTATATGTAAAGACCATTGGTTCTTCATCCTAGGTCTGTTTCACAATAACTTGACAGTTGCACCGGGGGACTTAACACTTGCTCAGAAGTTGCTTTTCATTGCCCAAAGATGTATCTTACTTAACTGGATTAAAGACAGACTACCTTCAATTCACCAGTGGTTTCAAAAGATTTACAGTATACTTCCATTTGAAAGAAATGGAATGTGGATACTTATGTGTACTCAACTAAAGAAATTTTAGAGCTCGGCCAGGCAGACATAACTTGAAAAATTTAGTCATTTCTTTTAAAATTGAATGGTGGTGCTCGTAAGCTTTTTTTTTATTTTTATTTTTTTAGATTTATGTAATTTTGATATGTGATTTATGTGTGTGTTATTCCTGTTAAAAAACAATAAACATTCAGTTAAAAAAAGTTCCGATCAGTATTGAAGAAAAAAATTAAATAAATACTTTAAAAACTAAGTAATTTATGCAGCAGGCACCTGATTAGTTGATTCAGGCGAGTTTGATTAGGGCTGGAGCTAAACTCATTCCTCAAGGTCCGGAGTTAAATAGTCCTGGTATATAGTATAATTTGGTATCATTTTTGGTATAATAATTTTTTTTTTTCTAATTTATCATAAACAAAGATATTTAGTTTTTCATCCAATCAACATTCATTTTATCATCCATTCTCCAAAACACTTACCTCTGTAGGTTTGCAGGTATCATCAACATGTGATGAGACCTGCCGTCATTCCACCCACATAGATGTTAGTTTGTAAAAAGAAGCAAAATGTGTTGCCAATTATGCACTTACAATGGAAGTCTATGGGGCAAGCATACAGTCATTCTGTAAACACTTTTTTTGTTGAAATTTTTTTTGGTAATCAATAGCATGTCACAGATGCTGTTGAGCTTAACTTGTATTAAAACCATAATATTGCTTTAAACAGTAGTAGAGTGTATTATATTTTAAAATAAACATGTTTACCCTTACCAATCATCCAGCACTCAAATCTGAGTGTGTGTCTGGATTGCATTAAGTTTAATTCTGGTACTACAGCATAGCTGATTATAATTTGACTTCTGGGAAATCCACCTGGTAATCTGGTGTTATTCTGTTTACACATTTTCTTTCTTTAGGG
>NW_015552682.1:0-1906 GCF_001515605.1 Sinocyclocheilus anshuiensis
GGACGCTGAGGATGAAGATGATGCCATTTCGGTGGCAGCGTCTGCTAGGGAGGAGTGGTCCAACAGCCCGCTGGATTACACTGCGCCCCACGGCAGTGACGCGGGGGACCTCCATCATAGTGATGTCAAGCTCAAAAGCTTCCTGACCAAGGCGGTTGATGAGCTCGGTTTGGAGTGGGCGCCTCCTGCCGAGCCGGCCAGAAGTCGTCTGGACGAGTGGTACCTCCAGTCGGTTCGCGGCCGAAAGGACACCCCGCAGAGGCCCGGCTCGTACCTCCAGTCGGTTCGCGGCCGAAAGGACACCCCGCGGAGGCCCGGCCCCTTTTTCCCGGAGGTGCACGACGAAATAGCTAAGTCGTGGAACGCGCCGCTCACCGGTCGAGTGCACAATCCGGGATCCTCCCTCCTGTCATCTGTGGACGGCGCTGACCGAGTGGGGTACGTCAAACTTCCCCCAGTGGAGGAAGCCGTTGCTGCCCACCTCTGTCCTGCAGCCGCGGCAAACTGAAGAGCTTTCTCCGCAGCAGGACAGGCAGCTTCAGCACTGCACGTCATGGCGATACTCCAGGTGTATCAGGCCAAACTTCTCAAGTCTCTGGACGAGGGTGGCCCAGACCCTGAAGTCTTCAAAGAGCTCCGACGCGCCACGGATCTGGCCCTCAGAGCGATGAAAGTTACAGCTCGTGCGATTGGCCGCTACATGGGGAATCTTGTAGTGCTGGATCGTCACCTGTGGCTTACCCTGACTGAGTTGAAAGACTCAGAGAAGACGGCCCTTCTGGATGCACCCGTGAATCCATCAGGTCTCTTTGGAGCTGCGGTGGAGACGTTCACGGAAACAGTCTAAGGCCATTAGCCACTTCCTGCCAAAGCGCGCCGGTGCGAACCCTCCTGGGGTATGTTAACCTCCCCCCTGTGGAAGAGGCCATCGCTGCCCATCTCTGTTCTTCAGCCGCGGCGAACTGGAGAGCGAGAAACAACGCGTCTCTCCCCTCTAAACCTTGCCGCGCCACTGCAAACTTTGCCGGCAAGGCTTTCTCCGCGGCAGGACAGGCAGCTTCAGCACTGCACGTCATGGCGATACTCCAGGTGTATCAGGCCAAACTTCTCAAGTCTCTGGACGAGGGTGGCCCGGACCCTGAAGTCTTCAAAGAGCTCAGACGCGCCACGGATCTGGCCCTCAGAGCGACGAAAGTTACAGCTCGCGCGATTGGCCACAACATGGGGAATCTTGTAGTGCTGGATCATCACCTGTGGCTTACCCTGACTGAGTTGAAAGACTCAGAGAAGACGGCCCTTCTGGATGCACCCGTGAATCCATCAGGTCTCTTTGGAGCTGCGGTGGAGACGTTCACGGAGCACTTCGTTGAAGCGCAGAAACAGTCTAAGGCCATTAGCCACTTCCTGCCAAAGCGCGCCGGTGCGAACCCTCCTGCGCGTTCCCGCTCCTCCTCAGCACAGCGCGCGGGAAAACCGCACGCCTCTTCTGCTGCTGTTCAATGCGAACATGAGCCGGCAGTGAGGCCAAGACAGCCGTGGCTGAAGCGCCGTCAGGGCTCCAAGAGCCAGAGGCCCCGCCCTGACAGAGGCGGTAGGCCACCGGCTCCGGAATCAAAGCCGCGTTCCTGACGCTGTCTCTCGGAGGAGGAAAGCTGCACCCAGCGCCGAAGACAAGCCACTGAAGAAGTCTGCTCGCGCCGCTGTTTGTGTTCACCACGCCCCCCTGCCTGTTGCGGACGGCGAGAACGATTGTCATGTTTGTGTTTTGACTGTTCCACTATGCAGTGCAATAAAGTAAAAAAAAATATACAAAACTCACTTCAATATCAGGGCAATTTTCCTCCTCTCACTCCCCTCTCCCCCATCACTCGCTCTCACACTCGTGTGGTATTAAACTCCCCGCCCC
>NW_015552682.1:2378-6639 GCF_001515605.1 Sinocyclocheilus anshuiensis
TTTCAACGGTGTGTTAATGTCCACTGTACGGGAGCAGAATGCCTCAGTTCTGCGAGAGGAAATACACAAGAGACAGTGCCCCTTGCAGAGCGCAAGAGCGGCTTCTACAGTCGTTATTTTCTGGTGCCAAAGAAAGACGGAGGACTCCGCCCTATCTTGGATTTGAGACTGCTGAATCGCGCGCTTTCGAAGCACTCGTTCAAAATGATGACACTAAAGCAAATCCTCTCACACATCAGACCGGGAGATTGGTTTATCTCCGTGGATTTAAAGGATGCTTATTTCCACATTCAGGTAGCCCCCCGCCACAGGCGCTTCCTGAGATTTGCATTCGAGGGGATAGCGTATCAATTCACGGTCCTACCCTTCGGTCTATCCCTGGCCCCTCGTACGTTTACGAAGTGCATGGATGCTGCTCTCTCTCCTCTGAAGCAGAGCGGAATGCGCATCCTGAACTATCTCGACGATTGGCTAGTCTTAGGCCAATCAGAGAGGGCGCTGCTCAGCGACAAGCTCAGACTTCTCGCTCATGTTCAGAGCTTAGGGCTGACTGTGAATATGCAAAAGAGCATGCTGGTACCGAGCCAGAACATCTCCTTTTTAGGAGTAGAGCTGAATTCAATCAATATGCGAGCGCGTCTTTCGGAAGAACGCACACAAAAACTGATCAGCTCTCTCGCAGTCTTTAGGTTAGGGAACTCTCCCCCGCTGAAATGCTTTCAGAGGGCGCTCGGCCAGATGGCTGCCGCCTCAACAGTGTGCAAATTAGGACTCCTACATATGCGACCGCTTCAGCTCTGGCTGAAAAGTCACGTGCCACAGAGTGCATGGCTGCTTGAAAGCGCTGGCCCCTTGGCACGATATGACACTGTATCACCGGGGTGTTCCTATTGGCCGAGTGATCAGGAGAAAAACTGTTACGACTGCGACGTAACCATATGCGACGGCAGACCAGCCTTCGGGACGTGGTCAGAAACTGAGAAGTTGTGGCACATAAACTGTCTGGAGCTCCGTGCTGTACACCTAGCGCTCGAGTGCTTTCTTCCGGACATTCTCCACCGTCACGTTCTCATCAGGACGCACAGCATGACAGTGGTAGCGTTTATAAATCACCAACCCCCGTTCGAGCCCATACAATCAGCGAGCTTGCGAGCGCTCTCTCTCAAGACAGCACTGGCCTCTGTTAAGCGAGTTGGGGACCTGCAGGCGCTGTCAATTGACGACTCGTGTATTGAATTCGGGCCAGGTGATTGCAGACTCACCTTGAAGCCTAAGCGAAGAAAAGGGTAATTCCCCCATAGCAATGTCTCGTTCCCTCATCTCAGGGAACCGAGGTTACGTAAGTAACCGAGAGCGTTACTTTGCTTACATGATGGAATATCATACATCTCACAAGTTATTTTGCTAAAAAACGACATGAAACCAAATTCAAGGTTATTTGGGCTAGAAGTGGATTACACATAGCCGGACTATATCGGGTCTATACTTAACCGAGACATTAAAATGACGGCAATTGCTTGCTGGGAGGTTATATTTGTACAACCTACATTTTTATATATTTTTTCTCTCTGCGACACTTTTTCCCTATTGTGTTGTCAATGTTAAACAAATTGTATCCTGACAAGACGAATAAAAATAAGTAATACAATTTTTGTACATGTGGATCCATATGCAAGGCTTTATTTAGATGGAGACATGGTCATAAAACAGGCGTGGGTCAGACAATGGCAAACAGGTATATTGAGGGCAAGACAGAAGAGTAATCCAAAACGGGCGTGGTCGATCAGCGGCTAACAGTATCCAGAGGGCTTGACAAAAGGGGTAATCCGACAACATGAGCAATAGTTCAGGCAAGGTGCTAACATAGTCCAAATGGCAAGACGAAAGGATAATACAAAATACACAGGCAAGAATCTGAACACGGGAAAGCAGGCAGGGCATAGGGTAAAAACAAATAAGCTTAGACTATGCTTTAATATTTCTTTCACATGCGTGGGCGGCATTAGGCCTATTTTAGTCTGATTATGATATATTATTGATTATACGTTGCTATCTTTACCTGAATCGAGCCGCGCGTCGCATCGAATCTTCTTTTGGGCCTGGGGTAAATTCCAGGCTTTATAAGGAATAGGCTGCGCTGAGCATGGGTGTGAGGCGAGCACAATGCAGACAAGGAGCTCAGACGGTAAAGACTGTACAGTACCTCTTGTTGGATACGAATTAAATAAAAACAAATTTGTTTTCAAATGTTTTAAGTAGACCCTTCAAGCTGTCTATGCATAACTAGGTGTGGCAGAAAGCGCACCCTGTTATTTTACAAAAGCAATTTGGAACTTTTTTTTGTTGTTATAGTGGAAGTACACAAAATAGAGCAGACATTTAGGCCTATATTTCTTTTCTCTGTTACAACAATGCACAATGAAAGGGATCGCGCCGGCACCGCCGACCCGAGAAGTGCAGTGTTGAGCTTTATATGAGATGTATATTTACAAGAAATATAACCTATGCAACAGCCAAACAGTATGAAAAAACGTTGTGACTAATTTGCAGAGTGGTACATCAGATGAACTCTTATTCTGCTTGATGGGACAGACAGTATAAGACAGGCTGAGTTGAAAAGTGGCGTTTCAGGGCCGCTCATGCACAAACGCATTAGCTCATTTTGGGACAGACAGTATAAGACAGGCTGAGTTGAAAAGTGGCGTTTCAGGGCCGCTCATGCACAAACGCATTAGCTCATTTTGGGACAGACAGTATAAGACAGGCTGAGTTGAAAAGTGGCGTTTCAGGGCCGCTCACGCACAAACGCATAAGCTCATTTTTTATCCACGAACAAAAAATATGAAAAAGCTAGCTTAATTTTCGTTTTTCCGTTCTTCAGACAGAACAAAATAATAATAATAGTGTGACCGAGCTTACGCCTTGGGTTCGCCTGAACACATTTCAAATAATAAAACAAACTCAGGTATTATATGAACGATGTACTTTTTATTCTTCTTAACTCCAAAGAAACTCACATGGCACAACTGGGCGCTCTCGTTAACATGTGTGTGCCCAAACCTTGCCTACGGCAAGCCCCGAGGGACAGAAAAGCAATACACACACAAACGCAACCCCACAGCCTTAACATCAACTTCAAAATTTATGTTACATCCGTCCCATCCCCCTAAAATAAATGTCCTCGTTTATCTTTCAAACAGTAAAGGATAGAACAGGCAACAAAACAATAATAAGCATTAACATGCATAATACCTTAATCTGCATCTAACCCTGAAACAATTTGTACCATCTAAAACACTAGTACAATTTACTTAAACAGTCGTCATTTTGTCCAATCCTTTATATATATATATATATATATATATATATATATATATATCTTGAAGCAACCAGGGGGTTTCAACCTCCTCCTAGCCCTACTCACACCAGGTATGCACTTATCAGGTCTCTCCAGTGCCTCACTTAAATCCTTTTGAGGTTCACTGTGCTGCAACCCCCATAACATGCCAGACTCTTTAGAAGGGGAATCAGGCAAAAAATGAGGAACCATAGATAGTCTCTCATCAGATGACAGTGTGGGAACAGGCAATGTATAAGGACTTAACCTATTGTAATGCACAAACTGTCCTTGTCCATCTGAGTCCATAGGGCTAACGATCCAGTATTTCAGTCCTGGCTCACCACCAGAGTCAAAGATTTGTGCAATCTTAAAAGGTCCCTTCCAGTGGAGCGCCAGCTTCATGCGGCTCTCCACTGGATTATGGAGCCACACCATGGCACCGACTGCATAGGGCTGGTGTCTGAGGCCTGAATCATGATACAGTTTCTGGCGATCATGAGCCACTTCACTGTACATTCTAGCACTCCTGAAAGTATCCTGTAGATTTGCAAGCAAAGTGGACACGAATGCAGCATGAGATGTTGAAATGTTCTGGTCAAGTGTATGCGTGGCTAGTAACAAGTCAGTGGGCATCCTTGGTTCTCGTCCATGAACCAGAAAGTAAGGTGAGAACTTGGTGCTAGAATGAGGTGAAGAATTGTACGCAAATGCCACCTGTTTGATAGAATTGTCCCACTCACCCCCACATGACAACAGTATTTTAGCCATCTGATCAGTCAATGTTCTGTTAAAACGTTCCACCGGACGCTGGGTGGTAGGGAGTGGTGCGCGTTTTCTTTATATTCAGCAAACTACAGAGAGTCGAGACCACCTCTGATTCAAACTGGCGGCCCTGATCAGAGTGCAAAGATTCAGGAATGC
>NW_015552682.1:7278-20138 GCF_001515605.1 Sinocyclocheilus anshuiensis
CCACTGCATAGGACTGGTGGCCTGAATCATGATACAGTTTCTGCCGATCATGAGCCACTTCACTGTACATTCTAGCACTCCTGAAAGTATCCTGTAGATTTGCAAGCAAAGTGGACACGAATGCAGCATGAGATGTTGAAATGTTCTGGTCAAGTGTATGCGTGGCTAGTAACAAGTCAGTGGGCATCCTTGGTTCTCGTCCATGAACCAGAAAGTAAGGTGAGAACTTGGTGCTAGAATGAGGTGAGGAATTGTACGCAAATGCCACCTGTTTGATATAATTGTCCCACTCACCCCCACATGACAACAGTATTTTAGCCATCTGATCAGTCAATGTTCTGTTAAAACGTTCCACCGGACGCTGGGTGGTAGGGAGTGGTGCGCGTTTTCTTTATATTCAGCAAACTACAGAGAGTCGAGACCACCTCTGATTCAAACTGGCGGCCCTGATCAGAGTGCAAAGATTCAGGAATGCCGTGTATCAAAATGTAGTCCTCAAACAAGCAGTGAGCAACAGTCTGTGCAGATTGGTTAGGCAGGGCATACAGGTTAACAAATTTTGTGAAATAATCCTCAACTACCAGTATATACCGATTTCCTTTGGTTGTTACTGGTAGTTCCAAAATGTCCATTGTGACTCTCTCAAAGGGTCGCGTTGTCAGGGACCCACCCATAGGTGCTTGATGAGTTGGGACCGGCTTACGACGAGTTTGACACGCTGTGCATTGCTCGCACCACATCTTAATGTCCTTAAACATAGATGGCCAGTAGCAAAAACGGTGGCCCGTTCCCACACTCGTTCTGAGTGAGCAGCAGTTGGGGCCCCGTGGAGCTGCAAAAATATGTAATGTTTAAGAGCAGGAGGAACTACAACCTGAGCAACAGGGTCGCCTGTGGGAGGACAGGAAACTGAGCGACACAACAGTCCATTTATTATGGAGAGTCGATTAAACTCTAATTTTACCTGCCAGCTGTCTCCTAGGAGGCCTTCGTGATTGCTCTACCCAGTGCCGCACTGTATCAATATCTGGATCATTCTGCTGCATAGTAACAACGTCCGCTACATCGCATGGCAAATCAAACATGCTCAAAATGTTATCAGTACTTAAGGACAAATTAGATACTGTCACGGTTCGTGCGGGGAGATGAAGCGAGGACTCAATTGCAGGAGAAATGGTTATTTATTTTAATAAAAAATGAAACAAAAACAAACTCAAACCACCCCGAGGGGGAAAAGCAGACAGGCAGGCCTAAAGCTGAGGGCAAGGAGCTTGGGCGGCGCCGGCAGGGCAAGGAGCTTGGGCGGCTCCGCCAGGGCAAGGAGCTTGGGCGGCGCTGGCAGGGCAAGGAGCCTGGGCGGCGCCGGCAGGGCGCCAGGCTCTAGGGAGGCCTCCCGGCCTTGAAGGACCGAAAAAGCCTTCTTCCTCCTCCTCCTCCGTTTCCGAGAGGGTGGCACTGCAGCTTCGTCTGCCGCCTCCGGGGGCGCTGCAACCTCTTCGGCCACCAACGGGAGCGCTGCAGCTTCATCGGCCGCCTCTGGGGACGCTGCAACCTCTTCGGCCACCACTGGGGGCGCGGCAGCTTCGTCGGCCACCTTCGGGGGCGCTGCAGCCTTGTCGGCCATCCCGGGAGGCGCTGCAGCCCCCTTAGCTGAAGAACGTGCCAGGAACTCCACAAACCCCTCAAAGGATACGTGATTGCATCCTAGCATGCTCCAGGGGCTAATGGGCTCATCAAGGGCATAATTTAATAAGTCCTTCAGCGCAGAGTCATTATAGCCCAGCCCCTCTGCCGCATTCCTGAACTCCACGGCAAACTCCCTCAGCTCGGTCCCTCGTTGACGGAGGGAGCTCAGGGTCTCCAGCTGGAGCATGCGCTGGTAGAGGGGGCTGGAGAGAGTAGAGACCGGTAGGCGGTGTGAGCCCATTCTCCGCTGAGTCCCCATGTTGGCTGATCCGTTCTGTCACGGTGCGTGAGGATAGAGGAAGCGAGGACTCAAGTGCAGGAGAAATGGTTATTTATTTCATGTGCTCCCAGAACACAGTCATCTGGTGGCCCTCCCGGGCACACCCGCTGAAGACTGTGACAGATACAGTCTCTTTTTCAGGCACCTCAGCGGTCTCAGTAGAACAAGACATGTCATTATCCGACTCGTTAGTATTGACCATCTTTCAGATGAGTTAAATGCTCGTCAAATGTTGGACTATAAATCAAAATATCGTCCAGGTACACCATGCAAATGTGCCATGGGAGCCCTCTCAGAACTAACTCCATCATCCACTGAAAAGTGGCGGGGGAGTTAGAAAGCCCCATCGGCATGCAGCACCACTGATATAGACCCTGACCTGTAGTAAAAGCTGTTTTTTCTCTGTCTTGGTCGGCCACCTCTACCTGCCAGAATCCATTAGAAAAATCCAATGTGCTGAACCATCTGGAGCCCGCTAATGCATCCAGTGTGTCATCCACACGTGGCAGAGGATGAGAGTCCTGGACCGTTATACTGTTCAAGCGTCTATAATCAACGCAGAAGCGCCAGGCACCACATTTCTTTTTTACAAGCATGACTGGAGATGCCTAGGGGCTACAGCTTTCTTCAATGACACCCTCAGCTAGTAGGCCCACCACCTGTCTCTCTATCTCAGCTCTCTTTTCAGGCGATGCACGGTATGCGCGCTGCTTAATAGGGCCATGTTCCCCAGTCCTGATATGATGCTGCACCAATGTTCATTTTCCTGTATTTTTCCCTGAGAAGTTAAAGATGTCACTGTACTCCTGCAACAGTGCCGCCAGTTTTGCCCTATCACATGTTGAAATTGGCGATTCACTTAAAGATATTGGAGGAGCTGTGTTGCATGGGCTAGGAACAACACCTTCCCCTGCGTCCTGCTGAAAGGGATGAATATCAGAATCAGCTACAGAATAAAACTCACCCAGGTGAGTCCCCTGTTTTATAGGAATGTCCTGTCCAGTAGGGTTCAAAATTCGTGCTTTAGTCAATCCATTGTGCACATTAGTGAGTGTGTGTGCCACAACTAGACCGGCAGACTCCGACACATTAGGTTCCAAATACCCCATAAAGTCATTAGACACCTGGGCAAGGCAAAACCAATCTTAACTGGCACAATTGACTCACTGAGGGGCGGAAGTGTCATGTCTGTAGCCAGAGACACATTGCAGCATGTAGGGACAAAATCTGAGCTGGTAAGAAGTGGAATGGAAATGTCCCATAACTGTAACTTAGCATGACTAATATTCAGCAGGGCATGATTTTTTACTAAAAAGTCCCATCCCAGCAACACAGACTGCGTTGTTTCTCTCACTATATGAAAACATGTAGCCAGATTTCAGTACCCAGCTGTAGTGTCACAGTAAGTGTGCCCAGCGTGTCCATCATCTGTCCGTTTACAGCACGAGCTGCAATATAGTCTTTCTTTAGAGGTCGACTGCGAAGTGCAGGGATTGACATTCGAAAATCAGAGCTCATCAGTGATACACTAGAACCAGAGTCAATTAGGATAGGAAGCTCGATGCCCTCAATTGTGCCTTTCACATATGATACCAGAGGCCCCTGGTCAGTGTTTGTGTCCAATAAGGTTGTGTCATAAGGTTTCGGGCCCCTGTGTAATACAGCTGGTGTTTGGGCCGCAACATCAGCTATAGCCCGTTTCCCGGCTCGTAATTCCTCTCCTCATCACCAGGGGTCATGAAGCGCACTCCCTGTCTCCTAGTTTCCTCCTCATAACTGCCTCGTCTCCGCATGCTGGGGCTGTTAGCGCGGGCTGAGTTGTGGTCCTTACGACTATTAAACTCCATAAACGGTATTCTTTCAGAAGAGCGGCCTCTCTGCATCTCATATGCCTGCATACGGCAAGCACGCCCCTGACAGCAGCACTGTCCTGACTCACGTGACGGGGTGCGCGCTCTACTCCACTCATCTCTGCCACTCCGACTCATTCTCTCTTTCAGTCTGTCATTCTCGTCCTCCAAACGGTTAAGGGTGACTTTCATGTCTCTCACCTCATTAGTTAACCTATCAATTGCTTTGTACAGTCCACCAATGTCCGACACAGGATTCACACTGGCCCCAGCCCCGTTGGCCGTCAAATTATGCCCGACATTAGCAGTTTCATATCCCACATCCATCGCATTTCTCGCGTTCTCGCACTGACCTGCGATTATTACGGCTTCCCTTCAGTGAGCGCTTTGAAAGCAACTTCAAACTGTCTCGTCCAGCACACAAAACTTTGTCTCTCCTCCCCGGAGAATGGAGATGGCAATTCAATTCGCACGCTCCTATTGCCTTTGTCACGGTCCTGCAAAACACTAAAACTGTCTTCCATCGCATTTCTTGCGTTCTCGCACCGACCTGCGATTATTACGGCTTCCCTTCAGTGAGCGCTTTGACAGCAACTTCAAACTGTCTCGTCCAGCACACAAAACTTTGTCTCTCCTCCCCGGAGAATGGAGATGGCCATTCAATTCGCACTAAAACTGTCTTCCTCCTTGAACCACATACTGACGATGCGTAGACCGCGCGTACTACTAACTATAAACTTTTGAATTTAAAGGGGTCATCGGATGCTCATTTTGCACAAGTTGATATGATTCTTTAGGGTCTTAATTAAAAGTCTATAACATGCTTTGGTTAAAATTTCTCAATGTTAGTGTAAAAAACACCTTTTTAAACCTGTCCAAATCAGCTCTGTTTTTATCATGCCATTATAGTCCATGTTGCTTTAAATGTTAATGAGCTCTGCTGGCCCCGCCCCTCTCGTTCTGTTTTTATCAAGCCATTATAGTCCATGTTGCTTTAAATGTTAATGAGCTCTGCTGGCCCCGCCCCTCTCTTCCAAGCTGCTCTCAGAGAGACTCTTTACTTTAGCCGCATTCATCGTGAAACTTGCTAATTAACGCATTATTAGGAAAGGTGATTTGCAAAGATTCATAAAAAACTGAGTGAGTATAACATAAAAAACTTATACTCACACTGTAGATGAGGCTGGATCACGAATGATTCGAGCGAACATAGATGCATTTAGGCTGATCGGGAGTGGCGCATTCACTTCAAAGCGAAAGTAACGTTAATTTTCTGCGTCTTCAGCAGCTCAGATGTCTGGGGAGTAAATGACGATTGCTATATTCATTATTACATCCAACAATAAAGCACCTCAACGTGAATTTTGCATCCGATGACCCCTTTAAGCTAACTAATTTAACACCCGTCGAAACACTTTACAACACTAAGTAAACTCACCCAAAACAACACCGCTGCCACCAATGTGAGCGAGCTTACGCCTCGGGTTCGCCTAAACACTTTTCAAATAATAAAATAAAGAAAGCGAAACTCACTTTCGCTCTCGTTAACATGTGCGTGCCCAAACCTTGCCTACGGCAAGCCCCGAGGGACAGAAAAGTAATACACACACAAACGCAACCCCACAGCCTTAACATCAACTTCAAAATTGATGTTACAATAGTGATAATAATAATAATAATAATAATAATAATAATAATAATAAAATAAAACTGTCATTAAGTAATACACACACAAACGCAACCCCACAGCCTTAACATCAACTTCAAAATTGATGTTACAATAGTGATAATAATAATAATAATAATAATAATAATAATAATAATAAAATCAAACTGTCATTTCTCTTTATTTATTTTTGTTCGTATTTAGATTTGTTGTTAAATCAAACTTGAGTCACTCAAATAAAGAAATATTCCTAGCCCATGAGTCGGTATTATTAAAAAATAACTGGTTTGATCTGATCATCTTAAACGAGTCATATCCTCTGGGTCTGAGTGCAGTTATTGGATAGCATATTGTAGTAAGATTGGAGATTAATCCTAATAAACATGACGCTACAGTAAAAATATTACAATACATTTAAAACAGTGTATTTTTATAACTTCAGCAGCGTGTAGATGCTCGTTTATGTCAGGACTGCGGTGACAGCAGCGCGGACAATCGCTTAGCTCGCTCACATAATGTAATCTATAACGGGAAAATCATATTGTTTTTATGACATGTCGTTATTACGAGAAAGAAATATGTCGTTTTAAGGAGATAATTATGTCGTTTTAACGACGTAACATCTAGTTAATATGACGTGAGCGGAAAAAATTATATGTGTGGCAGCAATGCTTCACCGTATATTTGTTTGTTAAACAGCAAGCAAGCTCCCCGTATACCAGAATCTGTTTGGAGCGGGACTCGAACCAGCGGTCGTGGCGGTATAGGGGTCAAACACTCTATAACAAAAAGGCTAAGGACCGTTGCCTCCAACTTCTGTAGCTGCACGGCTTTTACACACTCTCTGACTTCCGCTAGCATGAACGATTTCTTGTATTGGAAATTAAATTACTCAAAGCTAATTGAATATTATAAACCAGCACTTATTTATATACATAAAAGGTATTTATGTAATAAATGATATATAAACAAGGGGTTGGTATGCTAAAATGCTGTCCATGTAATTAACAATTACATTAAAGTATGATAAAGACGTGGAATCGGCCTATGTTCAATATTTTTAGAGATGAAAATATACAAAAAGTTACTTAATATTTCCTATCAGGCACTTCTTCCGCTAAAACGATCTGTGGTAAATTAGTCTGGTCTGGTTCTGTTCATCATTGATTGGGTGAGAACAGTTCAATATTACTGGCTATGGAAATCAGCAGGCGTGGCTCAACAGGATTATGTGAGCACTGTGGAATGGAGGAATCAGTAGAACATGTTATTTGTGTTTGTCAAAAGTATACTAATGAACGAGAAACAATGAAGAATGAACTTAGAAAGATGGGAGTGGATAACCTAAAGCTTAAAAATATATTTACTTATGGACTAGAAAGTTTATTTTTGTATCTTAAGAGAACAGAGCTGATTAAGAGAATTTAGTGGGAAAAATCTTCTTGAGGTAAAGAAGTAAACATGTTTTTATTTTATTTAGGGAATTTTTTTATTTTTGTTGTGTCCTCTTATTATGAAAGGGTAAACTCTGGTTCACACTCCAGTACAGTAGGTGGCGATAATGCACCTTAACAGCGGTGCTACCCGCCATAAAACCGAAGAAGAAGAAGAAGAAGAAGAAGCAGGCGTGGCTCATTATACTATAAGGATGGAATAACGAGCGCTTTTGTGCAATCAGAAGGCGTTTTTACGGCGTCCTGTGGCAAGCCGAAACACGGCTTTTTTTACGGTTTACGCGCATTTTTTACAGCGTCTGCTATCAGGAAGGCATATTTGACGGCGCTAATATTGTTTAAAACGCCGTCAAATAGGCGTTTTGTATGTAAACGCGATTTCTCTATAGCGTAAATTTGAAGCTCTTGGCTTGCCATAAACGCAGCCCCTCTCTGCGCGCTCTTCTCCAGCACGCGCTTTCTCCTGTCTTCCACGGAAAGACGCGCACGCGCTTAATTTAAAATGTAATGGTCATTTTGTTTCACTGACTGTCCAACATTCGTTTATTGATCTCTTTATTGAATAATTACTTATAATAATATTTACAAGAGAGTAAATATTGGAATTTCAGAAAGATTTGATACGTCTAATTGAAGAGAACATGATGTTAACCCAGAAGTTTTTTGTTTACTGACCAAAAAAAGAGAAGCACATCATCGCTAATTCAGTGGTAAGAAATGAATGTAATGTTATCCTAGTTAAAGTCAAATAAATGTTATTCATTTTTAATGTCTGTAAAAATAAAACCAACAGGGAGCCTTCTGGGAACAAAAAACTAACGTTCCCAGAACGTTCTGGGAACCAAAAATTGTTAACTATGCATGAATGTGTTCTAGGTTTGCTGAGGTGAATTTTCTTGTGGTGTTTGTTTATCGGTCAGCCGCGTGGTGGCGATGACAATTACAGAAAACTAGACTTCGGAAAAATACTGAGACAAGGAGGCGGAGCAGTGTTTTTCTCTTCACTGCGGCCAGTCAGTGTATGATGGGGCAGATTCAGCAGCAGTGGATCCGTGAGTCTGGACTTGGTCTCCGAGAGATCACCTCAGTCATGGATATTTCAGAACCCACAAATCCTAACGTCTAGAAAACCTACAGAACATCTTTCACATTCATAAGGACTGCTTTATCTTCTGCTACGAATAATCTGTTTTCAGTTCCTCATATTTTGTTTCAGTAAGTACATTTACAAAATACGTTGACAAAAAACAAACAGCTTCGATCACTGCTACAAAATGCGTATGAAAATAGATATTGTTTCAACAATGTAAAAATTGAATAATGTTATTTCTGTTTGCTAAAACAGTTAGCACGTTATCCGTCTCCCATAATAAGCGTTAATGAATGTATGTGCCCTGTTTTAATAACGATATATTAAATTATATAGGTATTAAATAACACATATTTAAGGAATAAAATAAAAGGAGTTTTGTGTTTGAGTTTAAAGTGAGGGCGTTAAGAGACGGTATTGGGTGTGCTAACCGGCTAATTGCGTTAGCTACAGAGCTGAGACATGTTATTCATAATATAAAAGTTTTAAATGTGGAGAAATAAGCAGACATTACAATTATTTAAAGAGAGTTTTATGGCTGACATGCTATAATGACAAATTGTTTCTCGGTTTAGACAATGCACGTTGAGTCATGATTATTTTATGTCGCTGTCATTTTGTTTTACACCGATCACACCCAAAACATGCTAGTATAAACAGATTCATCCAGTTTAACGTCAGTGTAACTCACACGAATGGGTTTTATTTATTAGTGATCGCAGCAGTTATTGTACTAGATCACTGTGTTTTGTATGGTATATGATATTATTGACCGTAATATAGCTGTTTTAGTTCATCATTGGGTAGCGTGTTTTTTTAATTTTGAATTACCAGTTTTGTACGCTTCCCTTGTTATCTGTAAAGCACGATGTACGTTACCTTGATTCAGGGAAGTATTTCCTACATGCCCAATAAGATATCCACATAGTACATGCCATAGAAATAACAAATCACAAGTCTGTTTGTGTTGGCATTGGGCAGGTAGGATTGCCGTTATAACATTTAACTTGGTTTGTTACTGGGACGGACATAAAAAAGTGATCAAAAGTTAAAAGCATTTAGTTTCAAGTTAGAGTATAGTTTGCATTGCTCTGTGTCTACAACATAAATATTTTTTGTATTTATTGTCATAAATACAAAAAAGTATTTTCTCATTCTGACATCTGTTTGTATATTCAGGCAACAAAATCAACATAAAATTGCCTGAACTGGACATTTCTGAAATTCCTGACCTTCCAACATGCCACTAGACAATTTGTGCATTACATATTAAAGATTAAGATTCTTGCATTCTTTGCTCAAATGTAGGTATTTGCTTATAGAAATTGATGTTTCCACATGCTGTGCTTGTTTACGTGTATTATGTAATATTACTAATTCTGAGAAATCAGGCCAAATCTGCTGGGTTTATTACATAAGATGCAATGTTTGATTGCTTTCCTGGCTTTTTTTCTTTTTAGGTTGTCAGCACCATTGTAGGCTCCACCATGGTGCAGAAGTATCAGTCCCCAGTGAGGGTGTACAAACATCCTTTTGAACTGGTCATGGCAGTAAGTGTGAACCACAGATTTAACACTCAATAGCATTTTATTATTGTGGCCACACAATAATAATACATTGTATAAAAGCCAAGCTACTTAAAGTTTACAAGGCAAAACATTCTTTTGTGGCAGTCTATACACATGAATGTGGAAGGAGTTTGTGTTCTGTTTTACAAAGATTACTATACTGTGGCTCGCAGTAGTCCATTTGCAGGTTTGAAGATTAATAACATTTAACAATTTTAGTAGGTGCACATTTTTCAGTGTACGTAAATGTAATATACAGTACAGTTTGTCACCCTGTAGTAGGGCTGGCGATATAACTAAAAAAATTATTACGATATGATGTTTCATATCGTTCGGTATCGATAATTGTTGAAAATGTTTTATAACCTTTCTTAAACAGAGTAGTAGAAAAAAGGTTTAAATTTAACCACTGTATTTTTAATTTACCCAATTTATTAAGACAAACAACAACTTATTTTAGTCTTAACAAACAAAATAACAATTAAAACAAAATAGAATAAAATTTTAACAAATATCTCCTTTCTTATATTTTATATGCAGATTAAATGAGTATTAAGGAAACATTTGGCCTGTCTCCTGAGGCCACAGGAGGGCACAATGAGCAAAATAATGCACCTCATTAAACGGTTTATTCAATGCAATGAAAATAACGTCTGTCTACAAAAAAGTACATAACGTCTAAACTAATATTTATAAATCAAATATGATTTCGTAAATTGCGTAAACAATAATGAACAAAACAGCATCATGTATATATGCATAGCTTAATATGAAAAGCCAAAGTGCCGATCACACGATTGCATGTAAAAACATATGAGACGCAGTTTTAATGGAATAAAACCCCCACAAATTCTTGAGACATGTTTTCTAAAAGTTTAACCTCTTTTAACTTTACATGGCTTTCTATTCAACTCTTGTGCAGGACACGAGTGCAACAGTCATAGTTGTGCGTCTCAAGAATGCGTCGAATATCAGTTCTGTGTGAATGGCTTGGTTTTGGTTTTAACCTAACGAATATCTTCTCCGCATTGAGCTTCTATAGTTCTCTAATATTTTGAATGGGAAATGCAGCAGTGGCGCATCTTGTGGTTTCAACTGGATATAGACTAACAAAAACATTAAAATGCAACAACATCATCCTCACCGCATCTCGTGCGCCACTGATAAGGCTCCCTGACGCACACCTAAAATTCAAATATACAATTTTTTCATTTGAATGCAAATTTTTATTTTAAATTAGACTAATATTCCTTTTTTTAATTCACAGTCTCCTCATCGCAGGCAGGCACGGCACTTATTTCAGCGTGTGTTTGTGTGTTCTGTTGGCTCTCTACTTGTCACTCATAACATGCGCCTTTAAATGGAAAAAGCTTGAAACTATCGTGCGATATATTTAAAAAATTTTCTATCGATATCGATGATAGTGTATCGTTGATGAATATCGATACCGTTTTATCGCCCAGGCCTACCCTGTAGGCACGTTGAGACCTGTGGGTAGTTCTCATTTGCAGTATGCAACAGCAGGGCCTCATGAGCCAGCTACTCTTACACTCTGAAATAACAGCCATCCATTCTGTTGGTTAATACCCCTGGGGGAAATATATATGTATACTGTATAATGTAAATATAAAACAGCAGATGGGCTTATTGAAAGTGCAAATTCATTCTCTGCCAGCAGGAGGCGCTTTCAGAGCGGCAGAAACGGCGGTTTCCCCGGTCACGGCTGTAATCAAAACAGAGCTGCGTTCATGAATGCTACTTTATCAGGCATTATAGGAAAGATTAAATGAAAATGACATCAAAACTTTTCTGAAGACAATCGGTTCCCTTAAAAAAAGATACATTTATATAAAACCACCAGTTTTGATTTTGAAACGTGCAGTGCATTTTGGAAAATCTTTGTGGCAGTCAGTGTTGATATTGTGGCGGGCCGCCACAAATAAGTCCATGTATGGGGAACCCTGCCCCACTTTCATAGTTTTCCACTTTTAGTAACTAGTTACCAGTATTGTTATCTCTAGATTAGTAGCAAAATGTGTCAGAGAAGCATAGTGGAGCGTTTCTTCGCCTGCTTAACTGTTCTGATGTCAGCAATGAGCTTGTTGGTAATAATTTGTTGTTTGAAAAACAAATAGAGCAGAGAGCTAAGTTAGATTTTTAGCTTTATTAGGCAATTCTTTCTTATCAAAAGTTGAATAAATTCATCTGCAAAAATCTAAATGTAATACATTTTTCAATTAGGCTGTTGCTATGTTCCAAAAAGTATGGATACAGCAAAGGCCCTTTCACACCAAATGCAAATATTTAGAGTAAAGTTTCTGAATAGAAACAATGGATTCTTATGGAGTTACTCACATCAAATAAGAACATTTACTTGCCAAAAAACTTTTTTCTGCAGTGGATGTTGAATGTTTTTACCAGCAAATAAAATTTGAGCTTCACATGTCCATCTACGCTGCTGATTTGGTGACATTGTTTTTTTTAAGTTTATTACTGAAATGAGTTTTGCCCTTGCTTCTCCTGTATCCTGTTCTTCTTTTATCCAGAATGGCAGCTCTCTATTGTACGGACGTGAATTTGCATTTCCTATAGCTTATTAATTTTGCTTTTGGTGTGTAAATGTAGGTAATTTAATTATGTTGCCTCCTAGGCTGCTTAATTTTAACCAGATTTTTAAGGCTGCATTGCATGTATCCTCAGAGAAGGCAATCTCAGAATACATTAGATGAGTTTAATATATAATAAAAATCCAAGATAACATGTTTATTTTAAATACTTTTATTTTCTTCAATACTGGAAAGTATGGATAAAAACAGTTCTGGTTTTAATCACAGTATTGCTACTAGGTCCTGATACCGGTATTGATATTTCCAGCATTCCAGCTCTGGTTTGCACTCACACAGAAGGCTCCCCAAAAATATGGGTTTATTTCACATCTTTATTCTGAAGACCTTGAGATGACACCCAAATGCAGCTGTGTGCTTTCTGCTCATGCGCACATGACTGCTGTCTAAAATAGCTGTGGGTGCTTGAGGGATTTGTGAAGGAGGTGATCTCGCTCATGGAAATGTCTGTGGTGGGCTCCGATAAATAGGCCACTGAACACAGGGAGCAGCTCTAAAGAAAGAACAGAGACAGATTCCCATCCAATAATCACAATAAGCTTTGTGCTTTGTTACTTCTGATAAGAAACAGCAATTTTCAGCTTTCGTATTCTGTTAATTTATAGCTTTCGTACTCTGTTAATAATAATGGGGGGGGGGGGG
>NW_015552682.1:20520-21929 GCF_001515605.1 Sinocyclocheilus anshuiensis
ATTTTAGTAGTAGTAGCCTATTACGTGTAACATTCTACTGAACAATAGTGTATTTCTGCTGCAATGAAACACTGCTTTAATATGAACTATACAGAGACGAGATTAAAAGAAAATACCACGTAAACTTTTGACATTTTGGAAAACGATTGCGAGTTGCTTGCAATAAGACAAAAAACGGCCGGTTGCCGATCGCGTAAGTTCCAGGGGAAGCCATCCTACACACACATGGCTGACAGCTCGCTCGCACCAACAGGAGGAGGAGGGGTCGTGTTACTCTCTACACTGCACTCAACCTGAGGGATTCCTACACTTTCAGTCTTTGAGGAGACATGAAAAACAGCGCATACCGCAGGAATGGTATAACGGAAAATATTAGCGGTTTTGAAACCGTGACATTTTCAAACCGCGGTATACCGTGAAACCGGTAATCGGCCCATGCCTACTCCTGTGTTTATATGATATGAGGATAGTTTTACTCAAATGAAACGGTCAAATGCTCATGAAGTGACTCTCAGAGCAGTTCTGGAGATGTTCATGTATTTATATCCTCGTTAGTGAGACTGCAGACATTAATATCACCGCAAGCGTAACGCGCGCTTCAGTACAAGTAGTAAACAAAACCGCACGTCTGCGCCATTCATTAACACGTACACACACAGAATTCATATTTAAATAGTCGTTTTGCGGGTTAATATTTACAAATACTAGTGGGAGTGGGAGTGTTCACTTGTGTGTGCGCGCATCATAACTTTAAATGACATAACTTTAAATGGCCGCCCCCCCTAATATAATGGCAGGGGAAACACTGGTGTGACACAGATCACTGTATCTGCCAGTTTGGCAGCGTGGAGCGCGTGTACGTTTGATCATCTCTTCTGCTTTGCTACAAGTTATAATTACAGAGAGTATAGTGAAAGAAAGATACATCTTACTGAAATGTATTATCATGTAATCGTAATAAAACACTCAATGTTACATTTACCTCATGAAGACAAACCCGCAATTTTATCAACTAAATAGCTTAATCGTTCAAGAGCTACATTATCTTTCTCAACAATGAGCTGGTAACATTGTTTCTAGAGGAATTAAAGACACAGCTTCACTGTTAATAGAGAAACGTGGCAAAACTGTGGTAATTCATACATACACAGACTCTCTCTCTCTTATAAATGAACACTTGATGAATAACACATTTCTGAGAATAGAATATTGAAGTGGAGATCGCTAAACTGCAAGCTTACCGGTGTTTTCAGAAAGCAAGCGCGTTTATCCACAGTGGAGAGAGAGAGCGCGTACACATGGTTGCCAGTAGGGATGCACCGATACCACTTTTTCCAGTACTCGCCTGATACCGATAATTTTATTTTTGGTACTTGCCGATACCGAGTACCGATACCAATATTTTCATT
>NW_015552682.1:21954-25468 GCF_001515605.1 Sinocyclocheilus anshuiensis
TCTCTCTATGGTAGCCTACATCATCTTTAATTTAATAGCATTAGAGCTGCTCCATTGCAGCGGCTCAGTACTGTAATCACGCAATTTGCTGTAAAAATGCAGGGAACCACTCGCTATAAATCTCCTAACTGTGATATTTTCATAAACAGAAGTCGCGTTTTTTCGTCTGAAACGTGCAGCGATTTATTTTCCAAAGCCACTCATATAATGCAGAAACACTTATGAAGCAAGCAAAACGCGCACCGCGCACACGTATTTGTATGCTACTGGTGCAGAATGAGAGGGACAAGTACAGTACAGCTTTGCACATTTCACACAGGCTGTTAGTTTCACTTTCGCCAGAAAGTCGTGTATGTTTAAGGGTGAAAATAAATAACGTTTATAGTGAATTTAATACAATAAAGATACAAATAATTTTTTTTTGATTTTCAGTTTTTTTTTTTTAGGTAGGTCTAACATTAGTTTTCAGGTACAGAAATTGAATAAAGTAATGAAATGTAAAACAGTATTGCATATGTGACTGTATAAACTAAAGATTAATCTTTATCAAAGTTACAAAAGCTATTCAATCAAGAGCAGTGAGTGATTTCTTTGTTGTTGCTGTTTGATTAATATTAAGAAAGTAGGGGTCAACCGAATATCGGCGCCGATATTGAGCATTTTTATGATTATAAAAAAACGGATTTTCAAAACCGATTCGCCGATAAAAGAACTTAAATTTGAAATGCGCTATTTGGCTCTGATGCAGCCTGTAAGAACAGACCACTCTGTGGCCTAAAGCAATCTCCGCCCACCGCCCATCTGATTTGTTGGGAGTCACGAGTCTGACCAATAAATGCGGAATTCACTCTTAATCCAAAAGCGCTTGCTAACTGCAGCTGCTTCAGTGATCACGCACCAGTTGTCTCTCAAAGGTAAGGCAGCAGCAGACGTTGCTTAATTTGCAATAAATCACAATCCACTAACGTTTTATCTATGATTTCCGCGATGTGGAAAACGTGGACGGAATCGCGGAATCCAGTCATGGAATTTATTGTATATGACGCGGAATGTCACGGAATTTGTCAAAATTTGGATGAATTAATCAAAAGTAGGTCAGTCCACTTAAATAGAGTCGCGATATGGACTAGTATCTGTAAATATTAAGTTGCAAAAATACTATTTAAATATTAATCCTGCATGTTCTGAGTGTCTCTGTGTATGTAAATGGCACAGACGCGCTGTTTTGTTTTCTACACATACAAAGTGTGCGACGCTCGCGGTGATTTCGTAACGCTGTACACAAAGCAGTGCTCCACTCACAAACGCTGCTTTATCAGATATTAATTACATGCAAGAAGAAATGAAAATTACATCCAAAATTTTCTAAAGACGTTTCAATTTTGAAACGTGCAGTGCTCATGTTTATTCAATGAAGTCAAAGCCTTTTGGAAAATCTATTTGTGGCGGTCACTTTTGATATTGTGGCAGGCCACCACAAATAAATCAATGTATGGGAAACACTGATCTAAAAGATAAATTAAATTGATTTATGCCTTCATTTTCACTGTACTGTAAATTAAAACTAACTGAAATCTCTAGTGTCACAAGTGTGCCTGTAAAAGGCTATTAGTGTTATAGTTTCATGAAAATAGTTGCGGTCTTAACAACTTCTACAATATAGCTATGAAGACAATTAAATTATTTACACTTATATAAATTTTTAAAAAGTTAATCCATTGATGTGCATTAGGTGATGAATTGAATAGTAACCTCTACTATTGTAGGTTATGTTTTAGCCATCAGAAAAGAATTAATGAGGAATTATGAGAGGTTATGCTATTACACATACATTTCTCATATGTAAATTATTGAAGCCAAATACTTACATTTCCCCAAGCTGTTTAGCTGTAGTACAGTATTCATAGGCTTAATCGTGAAGCATACAGTGGCCCCACTTTTAACTCTCTTTATATTACCCTTATTGTAGATTGATGCACAGAGGAAGACAAGAGTAAGAAGTGCAGTGTGGGAGTACTACACTTAACCAACACCAGGAAAGGCAGTTTTTGTCCTTGTGACAAGAGCCCTTGTTATTCTTAATTTTGACATTCATTTTCATTTTTACACCAGACATATATATCGGTTCAAAATATCGGTTATCGGTCTACTTGATCTGTTATAATCGGTATCGGCATCGGCCCTGAAAAACACATATCGGTCGACCACTATAAGAAGGTGCTGTCACTTTAAGAGAATGCACTGATACAGTGCACTGATGCAGTACGTTCAGCCGGCTATGTCTGCTGTAGGATACTTACCAAGATGGGCATTTTGACAATTTTTGTGTGAATTTGACCATTTAAACAATACTTCAAAGAAAGCTTAATATTTGCGTGCATTCTGAGACGCGGGTTTGCGCTCTTCGGATGAGCGCACGCACAAATCTTCTCCCTGCGCTCGCGTCCTCTGACTCTTAAATGTTAAAACTGGCAAAGCTTAAATGAGTTTAGTTTAACACAGATATCATCGTGTGCTGTTCAGGTCTCACCTGTGCGCGAAGCCAGAATGCATATCCATCAACAGAAACCTATATTAGCCAAACCCTGTTTGTTTTACATGTTATTTATAGCAAACAAACCATATTACAGATGCGTTGTCAGATTTAAGTTGAACCGCGGTCCTAGCGTGTGCCGAACCGTGTGTGGATAACCGTACGGTTCGATTTTTTCCCGCAAACCATTCCACCCCTAATATACATGTATGTATACAGTGCTGCTTGAAAGTTTGTGAACCCTTTAGAATTTTCATTATTTCTGCATAAATATGACCCAAACTAACTAGATTTTCACACGAATCCTGAAAGTAAACAAAGAGAATCCAATCAAACAAAGGAGACAAAAATATATACTTTGTCATTTATTTGAGAAAAATGATCCGGTGTTAAATATTTGTGAGTGGCAAAAGTATGTGAATCTTTGCTTTGAGTATCTGGTGTGACCCCCTTTTGCAGCAACAACTGCAAGTAATGTTTCTTGTAACTGCTGACCAGTCCTGCACAACGGCTTGTAGGAATTTTAGCCCATTCTTCAGTACAGAACCACTTTAACTCTGTGATGTTGGTGGGTTTCCTCCTATGAACTGCTTGCTTCAGGTTCTTCCACAAAATTTCAATTGGATTAAGGTCCGGAATTTGACTTGGCCATTCCAAAACATTAACTTTGTTCTTCTTTAACCATTCTTTGGTAGAACGACTTGTGTGCTTGGGGTCGTTGTCTTGCTGCATGACCCACTTTCTCTTGACAGATGAGATGAAATGACAGATGCCCTGACATTTTCCTTCAGAATTTGCTGGTATAATTCAGAATTTTTTGTTCCATCAATGATGGCAAGCCATCTTGGACCAGATGCAGCAAAACAGGCCCAAACCATGATACTACCATCACCATGTTTCACAGATGGGATAAGGTTCTTGTGCTGGAATGCAGTTTTTTCTTTCTCCAAACATAACTCTGCTCATTTAAACCAAAATGTC
>NW_015552682.1:25511-29600 GCF_001515605.1 Sinocyclocheilus anshuiensis
GATACTACCACCACCATGTTTCACAGATGGGATAAGGTTCTTATGCTGGAATGCAGTGTTTTCTTTCTCCAAACATAATGCTGCTCATTTAAACCAAAATGTTCTATTTTGGTCTCATCCATCAACAAAACATTTCTCCAGTATTCCTCTGGCTTGTCCACAGGATCTTTAGCAAACTGCAGATGGGCGGTAATGTTCTTTTTGGAGAGCAGTGGCTTTCTTCTTGCGACTCTATGGACACCATGGTTGTTCAGTGTTCTCCTGATGATGGGCTCATAAACATTAACATTAGCCAATGTGAGAAAGGCCTTTAGTTGCTTAGAAGTTAGCCTGCAGTCCTTTCGAACCTAGTGGACTTTTACATGTCTTGCTTGTAGAGTGTTCTTTGTTGGTGGACCACTCCTGGGGAGGGTAACAGTGGTCTTGAATTTCCTCCATTTGTACACAATCTGTCTGACCGTGGATTGGTGGAGTCCAAACTCTTTAGAGATGGCTTTGAAACCTCTTCTTGCCTGATGAGCAACACCAGCTCTTTTTTCTGAGGTCCTCAGAGATCTCATTTGTTTGTGCCATAATACACTTCCACAAACATGACCAAACTTTGATAGATCCCTGTTCTTTAAATAAAACAGGGCACACACTGACACCTGATAGTCATCTCACTGATTAAAAACACCTCTGAACAGATGCACTCTAATTTCACCTTCAAATTAAAAACTAATCCTAGAGATTAACATACTTTTGCTGCTCACAGATATGTAATATTAGATCATTTTCCTGAATAAATAAATGACAAAGTATATATTTTTGTCTCATTTGTTTGATTGGGTTCTCTTTTGTCAACTTTCAGGACTTGCATGTTTTGGGTCATATTTATGCAGAAATATAGAAAATTCTAAAGGGTTCACAAACTTTCAAGCAGCACTGTATATGTATATACATATATTGTAGCAAATTAGCTCAAAAGGGAAATGTATATAAATAATTACAATGAATGATAATTAATTACAATTATTTATATCAGCTGCCAGGAGTAACTGTAGCAGAATTAATATTACCATCAACTAATCGGTTCGTCCAGCAAACATTCAGTATAATTTTATATCAACTCTAAGAAATGATATTTTTCTGGCCAAAGAAAATACTTTCTTACAGTACTCTAGTGCATTAGAGCGTGTAACAAGAGCCAATGGTGACTTAAACTTTCGGAGGGAAAGTTTATGACTCTTTGTCTTTGAACATGGTATTTTGCATATGTTGATGAAAAAACGATTAGTTTCCTAGAACACTAATATGTTGCATAGATATCAACATAAAATATACACTCTCATTTAGATCATCAAAATACGAATTTGTAGATGCCAAACATAGTGTAGGTGAGGTTACATTAACTAGTGGCTCTATCGTAAGCATGCATAAAACAGTATACAATACAAAAGACAATATACAAGAACAGTAGTAATACATACACACAATGACCTGGGGATATGCATGATAGAAAAGTCAAAGAAAGTTTGTCTATGAATTAATGAAAGGAGTCCTTTTCTATAGGCAGGATGTGTTTCAGAGGCAATTAAGTAAGAGGGAGAATCTCTCAACATGCCAATAGGTCGTAAAGTTTATCTGTTCTGGCTAGAGCTGGGTAAAAAATATCGATATCTCGATATTAATCGGTTGTCATTTTTACGGAACGATATCGATTCCTAAATCCCAAGAGCCTAGCCTGTTTTCAGTTAATGGACGGAACATTGAAGGGTACTTCCCATCCAATAAATTGCAATAAGCATTGTGCTTTGGTACTTTTCATATGAAACAAAGTCTCAGATTTAAAATTCTGTCCGTTGTATTGCAGTATTTAAACAATAAATGCCGTTTTGGCACTGTTTAATGTGAAGTGACGGATCGCTGTAGCGCCTCAGTTCAACAGACGCGGCAGCGCGAGGCGCACGTGAACTGATCACCTCCTCCATATTAATACCAGTTTCAGCACAAAATAAACATGACTAAACATCCGAAGCTAAGTTAAAAGAAAGAGTACAACTTTAAAATCCGTATCCTGTCTCATGTAATCGCTCAATCTGTGTTTCAGCCATGCAAAGACGTCACTATAACAGCTTGTAAACAATGTCACGTAACGTCACATTTACCTCAGCATTACCTCATATTCGGTGACCATAAACTCTTTAGTCAGATAAAAAAATAAACTAGAGAGTAGGGATGTGCAGATCCGATATTCATATCGGGTATCGGCTCCGATAGTGCCATTTTTCTCGGATCGGGTATCGGTCAGAGAGGGCCGATCCAAATCCGGTTGTCAGGCTGTGACGTCATGTTGCTTCAAGCGCATCATTCATTCTGCATACCAGATGCGCACATTGTAAGCGCTTCGTGCTCATAGACTGTATAAAAAAAGAAGCAGCAAAGAGAGCCGCTTCAGAAACGTGCGTGGCGCGGCCGGAATAAACCATAGACTGTATAAAAACATAAACACAAGCATTGAGCAATCAGCTTCAGTGACCGTATTAGAGCCACACTGCACCGCAGACGTGTGCAGTGTAAATTGTCTAAGCATTAATGGTAGGGCAAGCCCCTTATACTGGAGCGCAGCCACTTATGTGTATATAAATTCTACATTTATTTAAATGAGGGAAAAAAACTTCACTGGTATCGGAATCGGTATCGGAGGCGAAAAAGGCGGATCGGAGCATCCCTAGTAGAGAGGGGCATTTTACTTAATATATGCACCATATAACATATTCATTATAATTTTTACTGTACTTCAATGTTTAATTTGTTTGAATAAATCCAGCAAGTTTTTATGACAGCCACCATTTAAATGTTTATATATAAAAAAAAACGAATTGAAGTAGAAATATTATGTAACTGTAACTTTATTTTAAAAACTTCATTAATTTTAACCTTCAATATTATAGTAATGTACCAACTGACTCTCGTATATTTTACAGCATTATTGAGATTTTTTTTTCCTTGAGAAAATTTGGCATGTAGTGTACCTGATATATATCCAAAATAATCGATACTGAATTTGTAATCGAATCGCAAGCTTGTGAATGAGAATTGAATCGAATCGTGAAATTTGTGTCAAAACCCAGCCCTAGTTCTGGCTGAGGTGTTCTAGTTGCCATGGTAACCAGTGGTCTGGGTGGTCGTTCACTAGAGGTCTGCACGGTCTTTAAACTGAAGCCTACGGCCCATACCAGAGATCGTCTGACCCGACCCAAGTGGCACTGTTAAATTTAGAACCCGAAATCGTTTTTTCATAACGAATAGCCAAACTTTTTTAATATGCTGTATCTCACGACTACATGCAACGGCCAGTTGGCTAAACAAATACATTTAAAGAAACCGATTCATCAAGGCTCACGGCCAGTTCAGCACACAAGGCAAAAGAAAAAAAACACTTACCAGTTATGAAACTTTATGAACAACAGGTGGAACCGTCACATAAATTCTGCCGAGTTTTTTAATGGTTGTAATGACAAGATCATGATTCTTAAATCATAAATCATAAATCCACTGTGCAGTTTTCCTTGTAAACTGTAAGAAGTTTTCCTAATTACTGTATCGCAATCATTGCTTACAACTTGCTAACTAATGTGGAGAGACTGCTAGATCAGGCACAAGAACAAAACATGTTTCGTTAGCCTATACAACAAACGGCACGCACACGTTATATGTAAGGGAGAATCCACAGCTAGCATGTTCCTTAAAAGATTTTAATGTACAACTTGGGCCAACTCATTGCTGAGAAGTATAATGCAGTGGGTCAGTATCGAAGCTATTTTATTAATAAAAGTTTGTGCATCAATGAAAGCAGTGTAGCCTACTGCATGTAGTTTTACTATGTAGTTCTACAAACCCGAGCACAACCCGAAGCTATTCATTAAATATTAACCCAAACCTGACCCGAAACCCGAGAGTATTTCAGGACCCATCGGGCTCGGGTCGGGTAGCAGACCTCTATCGTTCACAGACATCCCGAAGTCTGGTTTTTGGGTGAGGGGGTCTGTTGGATTATTTGTTAAATATAACGCATGCGTGTCTGATTTATCCAGGTGTTGCTATATA
>NW_015552682.1:30132-31457 GCF_001515605.1 Sinocyclocheilus anshuiensis
TATATATAATTAAAACGAACGATCAAATTAATCGAATTAGTTTGATATATAATATCAGAAATAAGGTGGGAATTAAGTTATATTTTATCACTTTAAACAACAGAGCGTGATAGTAAGATAGAGATTCAACAGAAAAGCAAATCTTTCAGGAGCTACAATCACAAACTACTCTGCAGCACTGCAGTCACCTATCTGCAGTGACTCTGCAGCACCATCTATCTACCTTAGTGACATGCTAATCATGCTAGAAACATGCTAGTGACATGCTAGTAACTTGTTAATCATGCTAGAAACATGCTGTTCACTTGCTAATCATGCTAGCAACATGCTAGTAGCATGCCAATCATGCTAGTAACATATTAATCATGCTAGTAGCATGCCAATCATGCTAATAACATGTTAATCATGTTAGAAACATGCTAGTGATATTGCTAGTAACTTGTTAATCATGCTAGCAACATGCTAGTTACTTGTTAATCGTGTGAGCAACATGCTTGCAACATGCTAGTAACATGCTAATGATGTTAGAAACATGCTAGCGACATGCTAGTAACTTGATAATCATGTTAGCAACATGCTAATTACGTTCTAATCATGCCAGAAACATGTTAGTCACTTGTTAATCATGCTAGCAACATGCTAGTAGCATGCTAATCATGTTAGCAAAATGTTAGTAACATGTTAATCAGGTAGTAAACATGCTAGTGACATGCTAGTAAATTTCTAATCATGCTAGCGACATGCTAGTCACTTGTTAGTCATGCTAGTTACTTGGTAATCATGCTAGGAACATGCTAATCATACCTGCAATATGTTAGTAACAGGCCAATTATGTTAAAAATGTCAAACATGCTAGAAACATGTTATCAACATCTATCTAATCTATCTAAATTTTCAAACTTCAGGCTTTTACAACTGCTTTAAACTTTCAGGCTAGGCTTTCTCAGGCCAACCTAAAGTTTGTCTTGACAAACTTTTTTTTATCTAGTTTTTTAGTATTACATGACATCGTGAGTATGTATATGCACAGTTTGTTGTTTTTTGGGGGGCGTCTGGCAGAGCGTTAGGAACCAGAAACGGTGAAGCATGATGTCAGACGTAACAAGCAGATATTCTTAACCACTCCTATCCAACTGTAAATCTGCTATGAGTAAGAGGTGGAGTGGAGGTGCACCACAATAAAACCCCACCCTTTATTCAATATTCCGTTTCACTTGGAAATACACCACAACACTGAAGTCCACACTTAGCATCTTGGGCTTGACTGAGACCTGGATTCGTCCAGAAGACTCAGCAACCCCAGCTGCTCTTTCGAACAATTTCTC
>NW_015552682.1:31551-32636 GCF_001515605.1 Sinocyclocheilus anshuiensis
AAAAAAAAAAAGAAAGAGAAAAACCCATTATGATACACACTGCAGGGTTCCCGCGGGTTCTTAAAGTCTTAAATTTACTTGTATCAAATTTAAGGTCATAAAATGTCTTAAATTGTACAAGTAAATCTTAATTATGATATCATTACATTTACATTACATTTATTCATTTTGCAGACGCTTTTATCCAAAGCGACTTACCCACCACTGATATTTAGTAGTAGCTTGTCAGTGGTGATTGTCAAATTGATGTACATATGGCAGAAATGTGCGGTAAAATTCAGTTAATGATGTAATCAAAGAGACGATGAACACCATTAACAGCAATGATTATATGTTGCAATCAAACTTGTAGCAAAATTTGGTAGTTTATGTTGTTTCAGGGTTGGCATACAGACATGACAAAGAAACAATTATGAAAATGTTTTTTTGAAATCTTGATTTAATACCTCATGCTCCGGAGAGAGCTGCTCCATATCTGTCCTCAAACATCTCAGTCCAGGGAGGAAATGATTCACCATGAGTTCTTCAGAAATAACTAAAGCCCCGGAGTTAAGAGAAGACTGTCAAACATACCTGTGAAATATACACGTCTACCCATCTACAGTTCAGTATGCATACTTGGGGAGAAAAAAAATAATTAAATAAATATACGGAGTGTCAATTTACACTAAGTGCAAATAGCCCGCCTTGTTGGCAG
This sequence comes from Sinocyclocheilus anshuiensis, assembly GCF_001515605.1. Classification (NCBI taxonomy): domain Eukaryota; kingdom Metazoa; phylum Chordata; class Actinopteri; order Cypriniformes; family Cyprinidae; genus Sinocyclocheilus; species Sinocyclocheilus anshuiensis. The sequence goes on from NW_015552682.1 coordinate 32,249, forward strand.
AGGCTATTTACACTAGCTCCGCCAACCAATGTGTGATTGGGCTAGTCAACACTACAAAAGACGATCGTATAATAACAGCTCCAGTGGTGTAGATGGTAAAGCATGTGCTGTAGTCATTTTTGACGTGATTGAACTGATTTAAACAGAGAGAATGTGTCTGAACCCCAAACGTTATCAGGAAGTCTATTCAAGAGTTTGGGAGCCTAATGCAAAAAAGCTCTTGTCTCCTTTAGTGGACTTATCTTAGGTACTACCAAAAGTCCAGAGATTTGCGACCTTAGGGAGCATGATGGATTGTAGCGTGGTAGAAGTCTAGTTAGGTACGCAGGAGCTAACCCATTAAGGGCCTTATAGGCAAGTAATAATATTTTGTAACTGATACGGAATT
>NW_015552682.1:33144-34815 GCF_001515605.1 Sinocyclocheilus anshuiensis
GACTGTAAAATTGGGGTAATATGATCATATTTTCTTGACCTGGTAAGGACTCTAGCCGCTGCATTTTGGACTACCTCTAGCTTGTTTATTGAAGATGCAGGACAACCACCTAGCAGTGCATTACAATAGTCCAGTCTAGAGGTCATGAATGCATGAACTAGCTTTTTTGCATTAGAAACAGGTAACATGTTTCGTAGTTTGGCAATGTTTCTAAGATGGAAGAATGCGGTTTTTGTAACATGGGAAATATGATTTTCAAAAGACAAGTTGCTGTCTAATATAACACCCAGATTTTAGATTTTTGCAAATTGTAATCCAAGAGATTCTGTGTACTGCTTTTTGGTGTGTAAAGTAAGCTGTGTAAGTAAGTAAATATATATATATATATTATATTATATAGTAATATTTTTTTTTATTAATATGCTGAATTTTGGGATAAAATCATACCCTAGGTTATATATTGTATTGGCTACTTGCCAATTAAATATTTTGGCGTCTAATATCACTTTATATTATATTATATTATATATTAGCACTTGCATATCATTGCTCTTTTATTGGTTTTGATACTTCTGCTGAGGGGACAGAAGGAGAAGATGGGAGTTTTAGCAGAGGGTGGGGTTGGTTTGAAGTCCTGTGTGTGTGTGGGGCTGAGAATTGACTACTGATTGTTCTAGTTTTTTCTGTGACGAATGTGGCGAAATCATCAGCTGTTATAGAAGTGATGGGAGGTGGTGGAGGGGGACAGAGGAGAGAATTTAATGTTTTGAAGAGATTACGTGTGTCTGTAGCGCTGTTGATCTTGTTGTGGAAGTATGAAGATTTGGCAGTATGGACTTCAGCAGAGAAAGATGAAAGCAAAGACTGATACATACTCAAGTCTGATGGATCTTTTGATTTGTGCCATTTTCTCTCTCCTCCCCTGAGTTTGGTACGATGCTTACGAAGAACATCAAATAACCAGGGGTTAGAAGGGGCAGCCCATGGTGGCCTGGAGGAGAGAGGACAAATATAGTCTAGACAAGAGGTTAAAGTAGAGCATAAAGTGTCAGTTGCTGTATTCACATCCAGAGATGAGAAATGGTTAGGTGAGGGAAGAGAGGAGGATACTACGGAGGAAAGATGGGAAGGGGAAAGGGAGCGTAGGTTTTGTCTAAAAGTAACCAGTATAGACGTTGGTGGCACACAGGTAGCAAAATGTAGTTCAAATGTAATGAAGAAATGGTCAAAGATATGTAGGGGTTTTAGCAAAATGTTGTCTGCAGTACAATTGCGTGTGTAAATTAAGTCAAGTTGGTTGCCTGATTTGTGGGGTTGAGTATTTCCAATTGTTAGAAATGAGCAGACCAGTGCCCCCACCCTGGTCAACCTGACGGGGGGTGTGAGAGAAAGAGAAACTGTTAGATAGAGCAGCTGGGGTTGCGGAGTCTTCTGGGCAAATCCAGGTCTCAGTCAAGCCCAAGATGCTGAGAGTGGATTGTAAAGAAAAAGCAGAAATGAAGTCTGCTTTGTTGACCGCTGACTGACAAATTTAAGACCTTCAAGAGGTCTTAAATACCTCAAGCGTGTGATGGAAAGGTTACGGCCCTCACCATACTGTAATGCCATGTCCCGGCCAGAGCGACGAGACAAAAACATTAAAACCCATTATAAATGAGGCATTTGTTGCAT
>NW_015552682.1:34970-35288 GCF_001515605.1 Sinocyclocheilus anshuiensis
CATTTTTGGAAGGCCAAACAAAGTAGTTTCGCTTTCACAACGAAACGCACCGCGTCACACACGGCGGGCTAGAGTGAGCGGAGGCCGGCTTGAGTGAGCCGGTGGCCGGCTTGAGTGAGTGGAGGCCGGCTAGAGTGATCAGCGGCGGGTTTGAGTGAGCGGCCGGCGGGCTTGCGGCAACCACATGTGACGACCCCGGGCTGGACTCTGCTTCGTCCACGGTGAAAGCCTATCCGGCTCTCCACAGCGCGAAGTTGATGTATTTCCTCAGCGACCAACACGGATCAGCTCTAGGCATGACGAAGCGGATATCGTCCT
>NW_015552682.1:35306-37576 GCF_001515605.1 Sinocyclocheilus anshuiensis
TTATGCCTTCTTTCTTTGCGTGAACATTTGGGCGGCGTTATGCAAATCTTCCCACATCGTGACGTAGACATGTGGGGGCGTGTTAGAATGAGCCGTTTTAGGTAGGCGTGGTTGACTCTTAACTTTTATAAAGTCAAGGTAAATCTCTTTGGATTTGAGACTTTAGTCTTTGCAACTTTACAGATCTTCTTTATGCACCAAGAGCTTGTAACACTCCAAAGAGAAAGGAGAAATTGAAATCGCATCATATGACCCCTTTAAATTTGAGTACAGACCAGAATTGCAATACAGCTTAATGCGACGATTAAACTTCAAAAGTCATGAGCACTGCAAGTTTCAAAGTCCGGTGCTGCGCTGCTTTGTGTACTGCCATTACCCGGGAAACAGTTCCGAAAGCGCCTCCTGCTGGCAGAGAATGAACAACGCTGTTATTGTGAGTAGGGTATTCCTGCAATACCGGAGGCTGCAGTTTCAATTTCTAGGACCCTATAGTTTTTTAATTGTTTTGTTTTATTTATTTATTTTTTGTATGTATGTATGTATTAGCGGCTCATACTATTTTATAGCACTTGCGTTTCAATTCTGTATATTATTATTTTTAAGGAATTATGTAGTTGTTTAATTGTATACACTTAACTATTGTCCTAACCAACTCCTAACCCTAAACATACACATTGGTAACCCTCTTGAAATATTTAACCTAATTTATTTCAATATATTCTATATATATATTCTGGTTTTAAATTCAGTTGTCTTGGAAAGAAAGACTTGTGTATGTGCGAGACTTCAGTTCATTAGCCGCAGCGCTTCACATCTGATGTGTGACCCACTTAAAGTGCAGTAAACAGTAAAACAATTGCAGTACAAATTAGTGTGATTATTAGTACTTTAATAAATGTAAAATAATTTGAATACAAATACTAATTTACAACATCCAGCAGCACAATGAACTGTTTTGCACAGCTAAATGGAGATTGCTGACACCCCCTCGAACACTCAAGTTCATGCTAGCTCTTACATTAAAAATAAGATGGAAAGATAAAAATGGAATAGTTTCCATGAATCTAGTCTTTGCATCTGTTTGTTTGATGTTTGAATCAGGTCTCCTCTGTTGGAATAGAATTGGCTAGATGGCGCTGTCCCAAAAAATAGGGTCATAAGGGCCTTTCACACCGCGGGAACCTTTTCATAGTACCAGAACTAATTGTGGAACTACCCACTTTTTGGCGTTTTCGCACCGCCGGAACTGGGTGCGATTTTAGTACAGGACTGCCTTTTTCGAGAACCAAATTAGCTCCTACTCTGGAGCAGGGTCTAACCAGCACAACTGGTACTAATCGTGACGTAAGTAGACATTGATTGGCCAAACGCGTATGAAAACGCCCTCACCCGCCATGATTTAAAACGCCGTGTAAACATACTGTAAACATTGTCAACTTATTTCGCAAGTATGGAGAACAGCGATAGATGGACGGACGCTGAAGTGCAGGCACTTGTAGCAAATGTAGCACTGCCAGTTGTCGATTCTTAGTCCTCCTTTCCGTTCTTTTGATCGCTTTACGGGTACGTCGACTTTCCATGTCCATTATTGTGAAACCCACGAGACACAACAAAAACACAGCTCCGATCACAGCGTCTTCCATCCTCCTGTTGTTAATGTTGTTCTTCTTTGTTTCTGTTGTTGAACGCCGCGCACAAATGACGACGCTGTCGACCGGCTTACGTCACTTCTTAGTACACACTCTCGGTGCGAATGCAACCCTTTAAATGGTACTGGGAAATAGTTAGCCAAAATCGTCGCAGTACTTTAGTACTGTACATTTAGTTCTGGAACTAAAGTGGTGCGAAAGGCCCTATAGTAATGCGGTCCTAGAACTGCAGCCTCCAGTATTGGGTTGTTTTTTTTGTTCAGACCAATGCGAAAATTGATCCATGTTTTTACCCTGCAACCACGCAGAGCTGTAAATGTGAACTGGTGGATCGATAAGAAGATAATTCATTATAAAAATCTAAACAGTAAAATGTGTTTGTGTTATTTAATTAATATAGTAATTTATTGATAATTGTTTAAATTAATATAATAATTAATACTTTTGACTCATCCATTTTCTTAAAAATTATATAAAGGCTGAAATGTGAAGTGTATCATTTAAAAAACTTTTTGTTGTTGTGTGAACTTGTATCTGAACTGTAAATCATGGTAGGGCTGAACGATTTTGTTAAATCTAATTGCGATTTTTTTTTTTTTTTTTTTTTTTCCAATATTGCGA
>NW_015552682.1:37614-41878 GCF_001515605.1 Sinocyclocheilus anshuiensis
AAATAAGCCTGGTGTAAACATTAATATGAAAGTCAGTAACAAATCACAAACTAAAGTAGATTGCAGAAATATAAAAACAAATCTGTTGCTTTACCACACTACTTTATGTAATTCAAAGTCACTGTAATAAACATATGTAAACATGTGGACTGCACTTTTTAAACACTGTGTGTTAATTTTAGACCATGCAGTGGTTCTCATACTTTTTTGGTCGCGCCCCCCTTTAAACCTATAAAAAAGCTGGCTCCTTCCCCCCCTTTCCCGAATCCCCATCCCACCTCAGAGTACCACATAATTTCACTAAACAGTATGAAAAATTAATGCTTTTTTAATAAAAAAAACCTACAGGGAAAAAAACACCTGCATCACTTGAAACATTGAAAAATAGCATAGAGAGAATAACTGTTATTATTATTATTCTCTCTCTGTTATTTATTTATTTTTTGTGGGTTTCATGCTGTCCGCGAAGGCATAGGACACACACATGCTTTCCTGCTCACCAACGACGTTAAACACTGTGTCTACACCGGACGCGAGAGGCAAAATACAGTAGAACCATTATAATCAGTGACGCTGTGTACACTGGATGCGGCGCGGCGCGACCATAGACTGTATCGGGCGCGATACGACAAAACCCAACATTAAACTGATGCCTTGTTCTATTTATGACGTACTGACACAAAGTTAAAATGATTTGCAACGGTGACTTTGTCGCGTCAGTGTAGAGCTGTTGCGGCACGGCGTCTGGTATAGACACGGCGAGTGAAGCTGAGAGCAAGATATGCCTCGTCATATTTTCTGCATATAGCTTGTGAAATGACCAGCACCTGCCTGAGTCTGTGCCACTTCATCTATGGCTTTTCTCTTCCCTTTGACACACCGATCCATCTCCCATTCTAAGTTACGTCCTTTGGCTGTTTACTGTTTTATTCATTTTCTTTTTCTGCTGATGGCCCGCACTAGACTTGAAGCAGCGTTGCTTAGACCGATGGGTGTGTGTCATTAAAGTACTGCGAGAGCTATAAGAGAGCGTGGACGTCTCCTTATGCTTTCTCTCGCCGTACTTTGATGTCATACACCGATCGATCTTCAAGTCGAACACACCTCTTTACTCTCGCGTGTCACATGACCGAGTGTAATCGAAGCCTCTGCGATTGAAAAATCGCGTTTTTTCATATCGCGATATTATCGCAAATGCAATTAATCATTCAGCCCTACTTTTTACAGTCATTTTACAGTTTAATAGTTTACCATAGTCATTGCCCTACCCCGCTCATATTAATTTTATTTGTGCAGGTCTTAAAAAAGGACTTAAAAAGTCTTAAATTTGAGCTTAAAAATCCTGCAGCAACCCAGGTCTGGAGTTCATGTATATGTACACAACCCAGATTGCTCTGTCTGAGTCTACTCAAGGCCACCTGTGTGAATTTATATCACAACTGTATAATGAGAATGGCTTTGCTGAAATCACAGCATCTTGTTGTGGAGCACAATGTCTTGACAGAAGCCCCTGTCCGGTGTTTCTCATCATCCCGCAACACTGGACGTTGAATCCTTGAAACCTTCCTCACCCTCCCATATGTGACTGAATTAATCTTCAGAGACAAAACACCACTGGCTCCAATATTAATGCCCTGAGTACAGCATGTGCAATAGGAAAAACCTGGTCTATGCTATTTTTTGTCAATCACCTCTTTGGTTTTCTGTATAGATGAAAGATTATTTATTATCATTTATTGTGATTTCATTTGGTAATGCTAGTGATACAGAGATAATTCGTTGTACCTTTCATATTAATGTTTATTTTGGATGTATAGTATGTGTATAGTTAGTTTCATATCCATATCAAAAAATGTTGTCAGTCAGATACTTTTTTAAAACTGTGATTAATTGCAACATATTTCCATTTTTCCTTTAATTTCACACCTTTTTAAAGAAATAAAAAAAATAACTAAGTGTGTAGTTTTTTTTGTCATTTGTTTATAAGATTTGCAACATTTGTCAAGTTCATGGATAATTGTGGATTCATTTATGAATAATATTGAGACTAAGTTCATCCCATATATACTTGTTTGATCCCATAATCCCATTTGTTATCCCGTTTAATCCCATAAATTTGACAGCATCCATCAAATATAGATATTATGACTGTTTTATTCTGTTTGCTTTTAAAAACAAAAAAAGTGTGGTTGACACCACAGCTTCAAAAATGTTTGCTTTAAATAAGAAATGGAATGGACAACATTTTGTGCTGTTTGGTATTTTGTTGCTGTTTTTTTTCTGTTGTGGAATGGTTTGTGTGAGAGATTGTCCTCCCGAGTGGGAGATGTCAGCATGTTTTGAAGCCCCAGTATAAGCCTGAGACAATGGTCATTATTGTTACTCTGATGTAAAACAGCCCCATTATTTACAGTTTGTCATGGCTGTTCCAGAATGCTGATGTCAATGAGAATGCGGTCTGATGTCCACACTTCGCACTTATTTAGATGAGTCTTTCTGAAGCCTGCCTTTCTTTTTGTGGACATATGTATGTTCAGTTTCATGTGTATGTTTTGTCTCAAAACTTTTGGCCACGGCTGTATATAATTGTATAGGTTCATAACTTATAAACAATTGTGTAGCGAATCAGCTCATGGGGAAATATGAATAATTAATCATAACTAGTTATAATTAACATAAGTGTTCAGGTATTGAACCATCTTCTGTACTTTATAACCTAGTTACTACTCTCTATACCTACGATTAAGTGTTTTGTGACTTTGGACTGAGCAGGTGTTTCAGGGTCTTAGTGTCTGACCTATTCTCTGTGCTGTGTTCTGTGCTATCTTGTTTAATCCCACAGTATCTACTGCAATAGAAAGCATGTTTATTCTTCTGTCACCAAGGCAGCTTTTGTCAGACACAGTCCTGCTTTTCACACAACTGTACAGTCGTGTGTTTTGAACAGTCTTGGGCAGGTTGCTTGCAAATTGTAGTCCCTTATTCCAAATTACGTGACAAAAATTGTAGTTAGTATCACAATCCATTACATTACACACTTTGTACCTAACTCGTTTGTCACATTGATTTAAATGCGGTAATTCTGCACCAAGTTGATATAAAAAATACAAAGAGAAAGAAAATATATTCCATTCATTAGGGCCCGAGCACCGATGGTGTGAGGACCCTATTGGAATTGCTCTGTTTCTTCTTCTTATTCTTCCGCTTCTTCTCCAAAGTGAATCGCATTTTTGGGGGCCTAAACATGCTCGAAAACTCATGAGACTTTGTACACTCATCAGAACTGGCGAAAATTTACATCTGATATGGTTTTCAGAATTGGGTGTTGCAAAATGGCTTGATAGCGCCACCTATAAAATTTAAATGAAGTGCCCCTCGAGCTACGTTTTACGTACGTGTACGAAACTCGGTACACACATGTAACACACCATTACCTACAAAAAAGTCTCCTGGTTCAAAATCCAAAACACAACAGGAAGTCCGTTATTTTGAATTTCCTGTATGATTTTTATGCATTTTTTTCCATTTTCAGGCCTCGTACTTTAACGAACTCCTCCTACATTTTTAATCGGATCATCTTCAAATTTGCTGAGTGTAATTATAAGGACTTTGCGATGCTAAATTGCGAAGATCTTGAGTTTTCGTCAAAGGGCGTGTCCCTGGCGGCCTGACAAAGTTTGATGTTTCGCCATGAAACAGGAAGTTGCTGTAACTCAGGCAAGCAATGTCCAATCTGCCCCAAACTTCACACATTTGATAGGTGTTTTGTCCTGAACACATATCCATGCCCATATTCAGTTATAGTCATAGCGCCACCTGCTGGCAACAGGAAGTGTCATGGTTAACACTGTTATGGACTCCTAGGAACATATTAAAAAGTGTCAGCAAGTGCTAAATAGGCTAGCAACATACTAGAAAGATGCTAAAACATGCTAGCAACACTTGGCTAAGTGCTAAAGCATGCTATTAATGCAATGAAACCGGAAGTTGCTGTAACTCAGGCATGCAGTGTCTAATCTGCCCCAAACTTCACATGTTTGATAAGAGTCCGGGCCTGAAGATATCTACATTCCCATACTCGGTTATAATCATAGCGCCATCTGCAGGTAACAGGAAGTGACATGTTTTACACTGTTATGGACTCCTAGCAACATTTTAAAAAGCGTCAGCAAGTGTTAAATAGGCTGGCAATGTGCTAGAAACATAATAAAACATGCTAGCAACACTTAGCTAAGTGCTAAAGCATGCTATTAATGCAGTGAAA
>NW_015552682.1:42389-42704 GCF_001515605.1 Sinocyclocheilus anshuiensis
CATCTACATGCCAATATTCAGTTATAGTCATAGTGCCACCTGCTGGCAACAGTAAGTGACATGTTTTACACAATAAATTACAAAGTTTCAGCAAGTGTTAAATAGGCTGGCAACATGCTACAAACATGGTAAAGCATGCTAGCAACACTTAGCTAATTTGCTAAAGCATGCTATTAATGCAGTGAAACAGGAAGTTGATGTAACTCAGGCATGCAGTGTCCAAACTGCCTCAAACTTCACAAGTTTGATTAGAGTCCTGGCCTGAAGACATCTACATGCTCATATTCGGTTACAGTTATAGCGCCACCTATTGGC
>NW_015552682.1:43068-49438 GCF_001515605.1 Sinocyclocheilus anshuiensis
GTTATAATCATAACGCCACCTGCTGGCAACAGGAAATGTCTTGTTTTACACTAACTTAAACATGCAATGTCCGATCTGCCCCAAACTTCACATATAATAAGAGTCCTGGCCAGAACACATCTTAAGGCCAACATCCAGTTATAATCATAGCGCCACCAGCTGGCAGCAGGAAGTTTGGCACATATAGGTGCATCTCAATAAATTAGAATGTCGTGGAAAAGTTCATTTATTTCAGTAATTCAACTCAAATTGTGAAATGTTAGAAATATGCTCAAACATGCTAGCAACACTTAGCTAAGTGCTAAAGCATGCTATTAACACCATCAAACAGGAAGTTGTTGTAACTCATGCATACAATGTCCAGTCTGCCTCAAACTTCACATGTTTGATTAGAGTCCTGGCCTGAAGACATCTACATGCTCATATTCGGTTACAGTTATAGCGCCACCTATTGGCAACAGGAAGTGACAAGTGTAACACTGTGATGCACTATTAGCAACACAGTAAAATATGTCATTGTGTGCTAAACATGCTAGAAATATGCTCAAACATGCTAGCAACACTTACTAAGTGCTAAAGCATGGTATTAATACCATGAAAGAGGAAGTTGTTGTAACTCATGCATACAATGCCCAATCTGCCGCAAACTTCACACGTTTTATGAGAGTCCTAGCCTGAAAACATCTAAAAGCCAATATTCAGTTATAATCATAGCACCACCTACTGGCAACAGGAAATTCCTTGTTTTACACTAACTTAAACATGCAATGTCCGATCTGCCCCAAACTTCACATATAATAAGAGTCCTGGCCAGAACACATCTTAAGGCTTAAGTCCGATATATTTCGCTTTTTTATTTTTTTTTTATTTTAGGCCTATTGCTTACATAGGCTATACATTTTTCTTAAAGCATCCCATTTTGTCCCAGGGCTTGAAAACCTGTGCCCTAGGCTGGTTAGGTCCTGCAGAAACGTGTGAACGATGCTCTTAGTTGTGGCATCACCGTTTAGTGACAGCATTTGACATCCCTAGTCCATTGTTTTTTGAAAACCAACGTCACTGCACCCGTTTACCAAGACATTTTGGAGCACTTCATGCTTCCTTCTGCTGACCAGCTTTTTGAAGATGCTGATTTCATTTTCCAGCAGGATTTGGCACTTGCCCACACTGCCAAAAGCACCAAAAGTTGGTTAAATGACCATGGTGTTGGTGTGCTTGACTGGCCAGCAAACTCACCAGACCTGAACCCCATAGAGAATCTATGGGGTATTGTCAAGAGGAAAAGGAGAAACAAGAGACCAAAAAATGCAGATGAGCTGAAGGCCACTGTCAAAGAAACCTGGGCTTCCATACCACCTCAGCAGTGCCACAAACTGATCACCTCCATGCCACGCCGAATTGAGGCAGTAATTAAAACAAAAGGAGCCCCTACCAAGTATTGAGTACATGTACAGTAAATTAACATACTTTCCAGAAGGCCAACAATTCACTAAAAATGTTTTTTTTTTTATTGGTCTTATGAAGTATTCTAATTTGTTGAGATAGTGAATTGGTGGGTTTTTGTTAAATGTGAGCCAAAATCATCACAATTAAAAGAACCAAAGACTTAAACTACTTCAGTCTGTGTGCATTGAATTTATTTAATACACGAGTTTCACAATTTGAGTTGAATTACTGAAATAAATTAACTTTTCCACGACGTTCTAATTTATTGAGATGCACCTGTATAAATGACTTTGACATATTCCTCCTATGCATATTTAATGCATATTGCCCACTGTTTGCTGTTTTCCTAAAGCCACCGGGTGGCGGTGAGCCCGGGTGCGAGGGCCCTTTCATCGCTGCTTGCAGCTTTAATTGTTATTACATTTACATTTACATTTACATTTAGTCATTTTGCCGACGCTTTTGTCCAAAGTAACTTACAATTGGCGAATACATAAAGCGATTCTTCTTAAAGAGGCAAACGGACACAGGAAGTGCTTGAAATACCAAGTTTTAGGCATTGTTCAAATAAGTACAAGCTAGAAAAGGGAAGGAAGGAATAGAGAAAGAAAGATTTTTTTTTTTTTTTTAATGAAGTCAAGTAGTGTTTAAAGAGATTAGTTTTCAGCTGTTATTAACAACATGAAGTGCATTAAACCTTACATTATGTCAAGGTTTCCTCAAACCGGGGTTCATGAATTTAATCAAAGCTAATAATTAAATCATAAAAATATAAAATTAAAATAAATCATTTTAAAATAACAAAGATCAAAATAAAACGCTTACTAAAAAATGATGACATTTGCATGTCATGTGACCGTTAGGCAACATCAGAGACCCGTGAACATGCAAATGTGTTAATTATTAACTTTATTATTACGTTAAAATCTGAATTTGTGCAATGTGAATTTGTGCATTTTAATGTGTTTGGAAGACAAAAGCCTTCCAAAGACATTGGGTAAATGTACCAATTAAGCTCACCAAAATCTACATTGAGACATTTTTAGTGCACAAGATATCGGTTTCAGCACAAGAAAGTTGTACAAATAAAATATTAATCTCTCACACAAAAATATTTAATTTTATTTTAAATGACAAAAGCATTTAATTCATTAAATGCAAAAAGTCTGGCTGTGCTTAATGGTTACATTTTTGTACCCTTTAAGCACACCCCTGTTCCCATTAAGCTCACATAATGTTTTATTATTCTTGTTTATTTTAAACAACCTTTTTTAAAGAATAATTGAAAAATGTTTTATTTGAAGGTGCAAAGTCAATCACAAAAAAGCAGAACACTAAAATCAAGCAACAAGGCATTCAATTTGATCAGTTATATATTCACAGTGAAGTGTCATTTAAACACACTGCAACATCTAGACTAGTCCACGTTCAGCTAAGTAACATGTACTCAAAAATCAAATAAAACAAACCAATAAAACATTTAATTCATGGGGATGAACACACAAACTAGCCTCATCATGAAGCCTCTTATTAAATGGATGTCAACTTATCTATAGTCTCTTAAGGCTGGAATACACTACACGATTTCCCACCCATTTACAGTCTGGAGAATTTGACACTAGTTGCCAAAGGTCAGAACCAGTCTGCAGATTTGAGTCGACTGATTCCATGGAAAATCACGTTGTGTATGATGGTCACAGACTCGATTTTTTTAGCTTCAGACTTTGATTCCATCCAATCAGAGGAGATCAAACATGTTTGGTATTTTCAGCAAATTTTAAAACACATTGTTTACATTTGTCATGCATCTCCTAGCAACAATGCACACATTTCTGTGTGAGTTTGTTGTGATCAGAAGGAATTTAAAGTCTGGTAGTGTGTGATCCTTAGTCGTTTAGTGTATGATGCCCAGTTTTCCTTTGTGACTGTTTACAAAGTCTGTAAGTGTATGATGCCTGGTGTTTTAAAAATCTGTTCAAATTTTAAGTCATGTAGTGTATTCCAGCCTTTAGTCACTTTTTTCCTGGACCGATATGACAGGTTTCTGATGGCTCCTTCTTTGAATGGACGACGTGCCTCTTTCATCTTTGGGCATAAACTATAGTTATGTCTAGATTTTGTCACCTTAAAGCTGTGAAAATAAGTTATTAATCATTTTATAAAGATTAACTTAAAATGACAACCATCAGTTAATATTTAAAGTCTGTTTATGAAGTATTTACATAGACGTTCAAATTGATTAAAGAGAGCACACTGAGCTTAATTGGAGCAGCAACAATGTTTTTAGAAATTTCATGTAATATTTATTAACATGACAAGATTTTGCAAAATAAATAACCTAGGTCATGACATGTATTAAGTTCATGCATATTTTAATATGAACGACTATCATTAACAATATCTATAAAATTCTACTTTTTCTTATTGATGTCACACTGAAGCTGTGTGATTTTCATAGTAGTGTACCCTTTAACCTCACCTTAAAATAATATGAAATCTTTAAAAACTACAGCATTGTAAAACCACAGACAGCCACAATAAACTGTAAATTTATACTATTATGGATTTAAAAGTAATGATCAGTTATATATTCACAGTGAAGTGTCATTTAAACACACTGCAACATCTAGACTAGTCCACGTTCAGCTAAGTAACATGTACTCAAAAATCAAATAAAACAAACCAATAAAACATTTAATTCATGGGGATGAACACACAAACTAGCCTCATCATGAAGCCTCTTATTAAATGGATGTCAACTTATCTATAGTCTCTTAAGGCTGGAATACACTACACGATTTCCCACCCATTTACAGTCTGGAGAATTTGACACTAGTTGCCAAAGGTCAGAACCAGTCTGCAGATTTGAGTCGACTGATTCCATGGAAAATCACGTTGTGTATGATGGTCACAGACTCGATTTTTTTAGCTTCAGACTTTGATTCCATCCAATCAGAGGAGATCAAACATGTTTGGTATTTTCAGCAAATTTTAAAACACATTGTTTACATTTGTCATGCATCTCCTAGCAACAATGCACACATTTCTGTGTGAGTTTGTTGTGATCAGAAGGAATTTAAAGTCTGGTAGTGTGTGATCCTTAGTCGTTTAGTGTATGATGCCCAGTTTTCCTTTGTGACTGTTTACAAAGTCTGTAAGTGTATGATGCCTGGTGTTTTAAAAATCTGTTCAAATTTTAAGTCATGTAGTGTATTCCAGCCTTTAGTCACTTTTTTCCTGGACCGATATGACAGGTTTCTGATGGCTCCTTCTTTGAATGGACGACGTGCCTCTTTCATCTTTGGGCATAAACTATAGTTATGTCTAGATTTTGTCACCTTAAAGCTGTGAAAATAAGTTATTAATCATTTTATAAAGATTAACTTAAAATGACAACCATCAATTAATATTTAAAGTCTGTTTATGAAGTATTTACATAGACGTTCAAATTGATTAAAGAGAGCACACTGAGCTTAATTGGAGCAGCAACAATGTTTTTAGAAATTTCATGTAATATTTATTAACATGACAAGATTTTGCAAAATAAATAACCTAGGTCATGACATGTATTAAGTTCATGCATATTTTAATATGAACGACTATCATTAACAATATCTATAAAATTCTACTTTTTCTTATTGATGTCACACTGAAGCTGTGTGATTTTCATAGTAGTGTACCCTTTAACCTCACCTTAAAATAATATGAAATCTTTAAAAACTACAGCATTGTAAAACCACAGACAGCCACAATAAACTGTAAATTTATACTATTATGGATTTAAAAGTACAAGCCAGTAATGCCTGTGAAGTAATATATTAGCATAGCACACAATCTTATACAGCTAGTCAGCTAACTGTGTTCTGTAGCATCTAGCTACTATGTTGCTAAAACTATCTTTTGGATCTAATTGTAATTGTTTCCCACATCCAAGTTCCAGGTTATAATATGCAAAAGTCTAAACATTAATCTCTTAATTTTACAGTAAGTAGTAAAACTTACCCAAAATAAAGGCTTAAATATCTAAAAAAAAAAAAAGAACATTTAAAGGTGCTGTATGTAAGTTTTTGACTCTACTAAAGCATAAAAATACCATAATATGTTTGCAGATATTTAAGAAACATGCTAAGTTAACATACTTTTTTATCTGAAAAACAATGCTACAGTCAGTTATTCTCCTTTGAAAATGTGCATTCCGGGCCAGAATGTCGGTCTCTGTTTTGGTTTGTGAAACCCGCCCACTGCCAGTTTACCCAATTGTATTTCGTCACCCCGGGTTGCCAGTTGGCGGAAAACAGAGCATATTTCATTTCATTCATCGTCAAGTGCGCTTGTTCCTGTTGGTGTCGTCAATCTGGCAACCTACGCGTGTGCGTCAAGTCTGAGGAGGAGGGGCCGGGTGAAAAAAACCTCTCCAATATTTTGAATTTGGATTGCAATACCTAGTTCAACCACTCTGTATCAATTCTACATACAGCACCTTTAAAGGGCTCCTCTTTTGGTGAAAGTTTTCAGACAGCTTTCAAAATGGCTGCCAGACAGTGTGAACACATGGAGACCCATGTCTCAGTGTGCAATGATCTGATTGACTTGAAATTGCAGGAGGTATGTGGTAACAAACACATCAATTGGTTAAAGGCACAATATGTAAGATTTTTTTATTAAAATATCCAAAAAACCTGAGTCCCGTCGGATTGCATCGGCTGTGGGGATGAAAATGACAAATCCCATGATTCCACACTTAGTCACGGCGTCATCAAACTACGCCTTTGCCTCTTTGTTTATTTTGAATACGCACCCTCTAGCGGCGAAAATTACATATTGTGCCTTTAAGCTCTACAGGTCGCATTATGAAATACACTACTGTTCAAATGTTTGTATTTACGTTTTATTACAATTAAAAAAAAAAAAAAAAGGTTCCCCA
>NW_015552682.1:51932-55189 GCF_001515605.1 Sinocyclocheilus anshuiensis
TTCAAATGGAATCCAGAAAATAATGGAAAACAGAATTTGGTAAAGATAAAACTGTAAAACTCAATTAATTAGATTAGTTATATAATTTGATTAATACAATTGAATTTAACCATTAAAACAGAGTATAGACAAATGAAAATGGAAAAACTGAATTTGGAAATAAAACTGATTTCATAGTGCCCTATAATTATAATAATTTTTTTTGTGGTAATAAAAATAGATGTAAGTGAACAAAAGCCTTTAAAATTACTTAAAATACATGTATAATAGCAATGAGGCAATAATAATTAGTTCAAATAAAGTATCAAAAGCAAGAGATCATATGGTTTTCTTGAACAAAACTGTTAAAATACATAATGTATTATAAACAATAGAGCTAATGTACATTACGCATTATAAGGCCTAATAGAGCTAATGTACATGACGCATTACAACAAAGGTCTGCAGGGGGCGCCAACGGCCTGAAGATTATTTTTACACATTACTGTGCGATCTAATCCTTGTTTAATATTAAAATGCGCCACTTCCGGTATTTTGGCGGTTAGTCGACGCAAGCAAAATGAAGTTGAGGATTTTTAAAAATCGAATAGTCGAATAAAATCGACGAATCGCGACAGCCCTAATATATAGTGCTGAATATATATATATAGAGACGTGCTGAAGTCGTGTTTGGTCTCATACTGTATCGCATACCTTGTCAGCGTCGTGCACTTGCTTAGCCCTTTGTTGTGATAAACCGTAAAGTGTGTTCAAGCGCTAGCAAAAGACAGTGTAAAGAAATACTCTTTGAGAGAAGCAGTCATTCAGCGGAAGTTAAAAGCAGCTCGTACTTTTATTTATTTCTTGTCTCATTAGTGTTTAGCCCAATTGTCGTTGCTAGGCAATGTTTGTTTTGTTTCCTGTGTTGAGACGTGCTGAAGTCGCGTTTGGTCTCGTACTGTATCGTATACCTTGTCAGTGTCGTGCGCTTGCTTAGCCCTTTTTTGTGATAAAGAGTAAAGTGTATTCTGCTGAATTCAATTTCTGTTTTGTCAAATGGGTTTAAAAAAGGTTAGTATTCCGCGTCAGCCCTAGTGTGAAGGCCAAAGAGTGTAAAGACCATCGACTCCACCATGCAGGGACACCGACAAGGGACATGAGTATCGCTTTTGATTCATCCTCTTTTCCACACCTTGTTTCACTTCTGTTTTAGCTTGTATGACCAACTCTTACTATGTGTTTCCATATCCCTACTATTACTACCACTCGCAAACCACCCATCACACACTATAGGCAGCGCAATCCTAAGAACCTGCGCACTTTGCCTATGTCTGCTAATACACTACTTTATTTTTCTATTGGTCTCTGGAATTGTCACTCTGCAGTAAACAAAGCAGATTTCATTACATCTATTATTGGTCATTCAAGACTAAACCACATGTACCTGACAGAGACGTGGATCAAACCAGAGGACACTGCTACTCCTGCAGCACTCTCCAATAATTTCTATACTCTCACTCCAATAATATATACACATACATATACATATATATATATATACACATACATACATATACATATATATATATATATATATACACACATATATACATACTGAGTTCAGCTCATGAAAAATGGGGGCAAAAACAAAAGTGTTGCGTTTATAATTTTGTTCAGTGTATAAACAAGCCCGAAATACACTGGGACTCTTATTTTGAAATGTCTATACTATTGCTGGATGATTCTTCAAATGAGAGAGAAAATATGCATTCTTACAACCGTCTAAAACATATTATATAAAGGTCATAAAGTAGACATTGTCATTCTTAATTGATAGGCTGTGTCGCGATTCATGTTTTTCCACCCCCAAAATATAAGACGACTTAAAATGATCATTAAAGCTGCGTTCACACTAGCAGCGACTTTGTCGCTGCATGTCGCCAGGGGCTGGCAATGAGGTTGCTATTGGCGTTCTCACTACTGGTTGCCTTGACAGCAAATCAGGTTTTGTGCCACTAAATGCAAACATTTTGGAGGCAAAAGACTAAATATAATATAAATATTAATTAAATCCGTACATACAAACTACATACTTTTTTTTCATTGCGTATGTGTATCTACGGCTAAGAGGAGAACGATCACATGAGCTCTGCCGTCTTCTTTCCTATTGGCTGTTGCTCCCGAAAGTCGCTCTTCATTTGCATAAAGTTGAAGGATTCTGAACTTTGTCGCGTCGCTGGACACGCCCCATCCGTCGCCAATGGCCGCTGTCGCGCTTGTCACCGGAAATCGTCAGCTCTCCATTGAAATGAATGGGATCGTGTCGCTTTGTCGCTTGTAGTGTGAACGGGGCTTAAGACGTTTGTTTTACCATTTCATGTATTGAAGACTTTTTAAGACATTAAATTTAAGAAAACTCACCCGGAGGGATTTTGCTTTTCGCACACGTGCTCCTTAAATACATTTTACAGTTCGCACACATCTATTTTTATTTGCGACTGAAGCGCCCGCACTGTCGAGCCTTGTGTTTGTCTGTGAAATATCCAGCGCGTCTCTGCAGCGCACGTGGGAATTCAACGTCAGTGGGAGTAAACAGTTCTCGCGCACACAGAATGAGCAGATACGAAACGTGTATGGCGAGGGGAGATTTTCCACTAGTTAATCGATCGCGGATGGTTTCATTATTTTGGGCGGATAAAAATAATAAAAGCAAAACTGTTTCTCCATATATACTTGGGCGGCCGTTAATATACCTGGGTGGCCCGCCCAAGTAAAGTCTATGTGTGGGAAGCACTGATATATATATATATATATATATATATAAGGGTATGTATAATGTTAGTTGGTTAACTTCAGTTATCAAATAGATAGTCAAACCAAAACTTATTCAGACACCTTCAACATTTCTCACATTATCACAGTTTATTCGCTATAGTTTAGAAAATGGTAATAAAATATGACAAGAACTCCGAGTTAAACTGTGTCAGAACAAATTCATCTTGATAATGTTAGATAATTTTGATAGAAAGGTATGTAATAGATTACAACCAACCAAAAATTATTCAGACAGCTTGTTAGTGTGACAGTATTTACACAACTATCAATACTTTGTCGGGCAACCTTTAGCCTTAATGACAGCCTGTAGTCTCCTGGGCATGCTGTCATCCAGCTTCATGCAAACCTGAACTTAAATTTTGTTCCTAGACTAGGTCTGAATAATTTTTGGACCCAAATTTGTATCAATTTTACTGGTAGTCCACTGTTTGAAGTATTTTTGG
>NW_015552682.1:55478-55698 GCF_001515605.1 Sinocyclocheilus anshuiensis
ACATACTGCGATTTATATTCCAAAGCCACTCATATAATGCAGAAACACTCAAGCAAGCAAAGCACGCGCAACGCGTACACGTACACGTATTTGTACTGATGCAGAATGAGAGGACCGTAGTACAGCCTAGCGCATTTCACACAGACTGCTAGATTCACTTTTGCCAGAAAGTCGTGTATGCCTAAGGTTGAAAATAAATGATGTTTATAGTGAATGCCCC
>NW_015552682.1:56185-71081 GCF_001515605.1 Sinocyclocheilus anshuiensis
CTCTCGCTCTCCCAACCGTTAAGTAACTTGTGCATTGTTTTACTTGGTTTTGACACATCCGCCCGAACTACAAACTTTCCAGTGATGTCTGTGAGAAAGATATATTCACTCGACAAGCTCGCGCATCTGCGCCTCCACACGCCAAATCCACTCAGCGTGCTTTGTTTATCAGCTCGCTCACATCAGCTATACAAGCGTTAATACTAAATGTTTAACATTATATTCATTGCATACATATACTTCGTAGTAGACATCCTTAACTCTTTTCTGCTGTCTGTTGTCCTGTTGTCTGTGTTTCTTCGTTTGAATATGGCGCTTATCACATGCTGTGTGGTATCGGCGTTTGGTATCGGGGCATTTTAACGAGTACGAGTACAGGAGACCAGTATCGGGCCCGATACCGGTGCATCCCTAATACACACACACATACACACACACACACAGACAAAGAAAAACAAATAGATAGAATAGAAAAAATTGAAAGCTGCTAGTTTTTTTTTTAATAAAAAAAGAAGATAAATAGATAAAGTAGAATTAAAATAGAATAGAAAGTGCTAGAGTTAGAGGGTCAAATAAAGATGGACATTATTATTTACAAAACACGACTATACGTTCACAAATGATTAAGTAATATGCTAACGATTTACCAATCTGTCATAAATTATCTTAAAAAATAGCATATCATGAAATAATCAAACATATCCTAAATGGTTAATAAGTTACTAGTAAATATATTATTAATCACTTATAAATCATTGAAATGTCAACATTGTACTATTATCTCACAGCGTTAAAAATACTCCATGTGTGTCAGAGAAGACATCTGTCTACACCCTCACCAGTCAGCCCTTACATTGCAGTACACACTACAAAGTATTCAAAACCTGTTGTGTAAACGCATTAATAAATCATTTACAAAGCTTTCTGCATCCCCTAATCTATGTAAACTACAAAAAAAAGTGTAAACTACTCATCAGTTGTAAATGTTTTACTCAATCATTCGTAGATCTTTCACCCCAGTGTGTGTACACACACAACCTGTAACCGGCAGGTTTGTAAAACATTTACAACTGATGAGTAGTTTACACTTTAGATTAGGGGATGTAGAAAGCTTTGTAAATGATTTTTATTACTTTGTAGTGTGTACTGCAATGTAAGGGCTGACTGGTGAGGGTGTAGACAGATGTCTTTTCTGATACATGGATTATTTATAACGCTGTGCGATAATAGTACAATGTTGACATTTCAATGATTTATAAGTGATTAATAATATATTAACTAGTAACTTAACTAGTAACTATAAACTATACTGAAAACAATGATTCATTGAATTTACTAATTTTTTTAAGATAAGTGGTTGCAATCAATTTATTTTAGCAACATTTAAATAAACAAATTTAGTTGACTAACATTCAACATTTTTTTTTATTTAAATGTAGCTAAAATATATTGTTTGCAACCACTTACCTTAAAAAAAATTTAGTAAAATTTTTTTCAGTGTATTAACCTTTTACTAAGTTTGATTATTTCATGATGCTATTTTTTAAGATAACTTACAAGATTTGTAAATCGTTAGCATATTACTTAATAATCATTTGTGAATGTATAGTCATGTTTTGTAAATGATTAGTTAATCATCATCTAATCACTTGTAAATTATTTATAACTTAATCTACAAAACATAGATAAATATTAACATATCACTTATTAATCATTTATGAACGCAGTCAAGTTTTGTAAATGATTAGTTCATCATTAACTAATCACTTGTAAATGACTTGTAAATGAATTAACAAAACATACACAAATTGTTAGCATATCACTTATTAATTGCTTATGAGTGTTTTGTAAATGATTAGTTCATCATTAACTAATCAATTATAAATGACTTACAACTGAACGTTATTATAAAGTGTTACCTATATTTATATATTAATTAATATACTATAAAATTCAAAGACATTTCTTTTAAATGTATAGCACAGTAATGAGGCAGCAACATATGATAGATAAGACAACAAGAAAGGCTATTAATAATGTTTCTTTGCGCAAAAGTATAACATGAAAGGCTCCTATACGGAGCGGCACAAAGCGCTTATGCGCATCCTGTGCGCAGAATAATGCGCTTGAAGCAACACTGAGTCACAGCGTGCAGCGCTCCGCATAGAAAATTTCAAAGCACAAAGGGAAGAGATATTGATGCGTAGTGTATTATATGTGTGATTAGTTTGAGCCTTTTCTTTTAACAGTTTTAAATTTCAGTTACTGTGTGCATGAAGAACAATTAATAGTGCTCTCTACTCCAGTTTTGTGATCTAACAGACACCCGTTAGAAAGTAACATGCTTTAGAAACAGCACTAAACTTCAGCAAGATAAAGTCCTTTTATGCAAAACCATTGATCTTTATCTAAAGATCAAGTATAATAATAGGAACATTGTATCATCTTAGAGAGAGTTTTATCGTCTTGACTGTCATAACCGAACGAGACACGCAGTTTGAATACTGAATGGAGGATGACAGACAGAACTTGAATTTAACGACTTAAATATTCATCTGTACTTCACATTGAACTATGGAACGGTCTCAGAACACTTGAAATATAGTGCACGAAAACTTTATGGTGCTTTATAATGTTTTTGTGCCTTTCGTGGGGCTTAATAATAACACAGAATAGTATACACAGAATATTGGATTTGGATCGGTCTCGTCTGACCGATACCCCGATCCGGCAGAAAATGGCAGTATCAGAGCCGATACCGATACTGAATATTGGATCGGCGCACCCCTACTTTAAACAAATGAAGCTGTGATTCCTGGAATTGTTGCCCATGTTTCTCTTTGACAGTGTACTAAATAGTGATACCACCTACCTGATTAATGTCTTCCCCACTGCTCTCTTTCTGTGCAACATGTGGCCCTCAGTGAATTTATGCTCATGCAAAAAAAAACATACTGTACCTCTTTTCTTCCATACAGGAAAGCAGGTGGGTTTTCAGTTCTTCAGTCAATTCTTCTGTTCTTCTCTCTTCTTTAGGCATATGAGAGGAGGTTTCCCACCTGTCATTTGATCCCCATGTTTGTGGACAGTGATGTGATCATTGAGGAGACCAGTGAGGATCGGTCTTTTCATAAGATTGAGCGGAGGTGTAAACTTGATGTGGATGCACCACGACTCCTCAAACGGGTAAAATGGAACCTCCCAAAGTCCCTTCCCTTTCCCTTATTCCCTCCACATTAAGTAATATTGTTGTTTTGTCTGCATTGCCTGCATACTGTTTTTGGCCAAGCTTGATTAAATTTTCAGCTTTGATTTGTAATAAAATGATAAATCCTGTATTTGTGTGTAGATTGCAGGCGTGGATTATGTCTACTTCATTCAGAAGAACTCTCTGAACCACAGAGAAAGAACTCTTCATATTGAATCTCACAATGAAACCTTCTCCAACAGAGTCATCATTCATGAACTCTGCTGTTACTCGGTGAGAAAAATCACCCTCACATCTCAGAGGTGCTGTTAAGGATGTCATTTACAACTTCAATTTGGTTGTATAATATGATTAGACACCAGCATTATATTGTTACCAGTTTCTGGTACTTCTGTATCGATAAATAAAATGTATTTCTTAGGCAACAAATAAAAGGGCAATGTAGAGAAAAACTCTTGCAAACTTTCTAAAGTATAACAGTAAAAACTATGACATAGCTACAGCCAGCACCACATAATTTTTTTGTTATTTTATATGGTAAGCTGAGTCAGTATTATGATGTAAACGGCTGAAAAATGGGATTAAGCACTCAGAAAAGAGGAGTGATAGCAGTATTTGGCTACACCGTGTGTGTGTGTGGCCTCTAGGGATGCCACAATTCTCAATATAATATTAAACCATTCGGTATGACATCCATGGTTCAGTATACGCTTGTGGACTGTTTTTTTTTTCTCGGTTTTGCGTTTAAATAATTTCAGTGCATTTTATTTCTCTCTGAATTGGCTGTTTTTGTCTGCCCGTGAGTCTCTGGCTCTGTTTTTGTGTGCCCTTGAGTCTGTGCACTGAGATGAGGAAACGCTTATAACATGCATTTGAAAAAGCAACACACAGCAAGCATCTTTCCTTGTAATTACTTATTTTTACATTTTAGCAGACACTTTTATCCAAAGTGACTTACAAATGATGACAGTAGAAGCAATCAAATTTATTTTTAGTAATAAATAAAAAGAATAAAAAGTAGGTAGAATAGAAAAACAATAGAGGACGCTAGTGTTAGAGAGTCAAGTTTTTAATAGTCAAGTCACCTTTATTTACATAGCGCTTTATACAATACTGATTGTGTCAAAGCAGCTTTACAGTGTCAAACAGGAAAATTGATTGTCAATATTGCAAGAGGACAATAAGTCATTTTCATCTAAAGTCAGTTCATCGATGATTCAGTGATGTCATCATCCAGTTCAGCTCTCTTCCAAAAGTGTCTGTGCAATCAGTCAAGCGTCCCCAACTAAGCAAGCCAAAGGTGACAGTGGCAAGGAACCAAAACTCCATCGGTGACAGAAATGGAGAAAAAACCTTGGGAGAAACCAGTCTCAGTGGGGGGCCAATTCTCCTCTGGCTAGACAAAACCAGCATGGCCGTGGTTCAATTCCAGGCTGCAACATAGGTCAGATTGTGCAGAGGACTTGTCTGGTTCCCGTGGTCTTTTGCCGATGGTTGTCAAGGTGATGAGGTCTTCACAGGGGATCTGTCTCTGGGGCGCATCTAGTTAACATGGTCTCCACTGACATTCAGGGCTGTAGAAGTCGTCTCTAGGTGCTGATCCACTATCTGGTCTGGATATAGACTGGATCTGGGTGCCTGCGGTGACCATCTGATCTGGATCCAGACTGGATCCATATGGCTACAGTGACCTCGGAATAAGAATGAAAGACTAATATTAGCGTAAATGCCATTCTTCTTACGATGTAACGAGTACATTGGGTGTTATGAGAAGTGTTCCCGTTTCCGGTTGACTTAATTAATGCAGCCTAACAATCCTTTAATGGATTTGAATTGTAGAAATGTGACAGTGTGTTATGTGTATGCCAGGTTGAAGAGATGGGTCTTTAATCTAGATTTAAACTGACAGATTGTGTCTGCCTCCTGAGCATCGCTAGGTAGATTGTTCCAGAGTTTGGGTGCTAAATAGGAAATGGATCTGCCGTCCGCAGTTGATTTTGATATTCTAGGTATTTTCAAATTGCCAGAGTTTTGAGATTGCGGAGGACGTGAAGGACAATAATGCGATATGATCTCGCTCAAGTATTGAGGAGCTAAACCAATCAGGGCTTTATAAGTAATTAGCAAGATTTTAAAATGTATTCGATGTTCAATAGCGAGCCAGTGCAGAGTTGACAGAACCAGGCTAATATGGTCTTACTTCCTGGTTCTAGTAAGAACTGTAGCTGCTGCATTTTGGACCAGCTGGAGTTTATTAAGCGCGCAGAGCAACCACCCAATAAAGCATTACAATAATCTAACCTTGAGCTCATAAACGCATGAATTAACGTTTCTGCATTTGACATTGAGAGCATAGGTCGTAATTTTGATATATTTTTAAAATGGAAAAATGCGGTTTTACAAATGCAAGAATCATGGCTTTCAAAGGAAAGAATGATATCAAATAGCACACCTAGGTTCCTAACTGATGACGAAGAATTAACAGAGCAGCCATCAATTGTTAGACAGTGTTTTAGGTTATTACATGCAGAGGTTTTTGGTCCAATAATTAAAACCTCTGTTTTTTCTTCAGAATTTAGCAGTAGGAAATTACTCGTCATCCAGTTTTTTATATCAACTAAGCATTCCGTTAGTTTTGCGACTTGGTATGTTTTGTCGGGCCCCGAAGAAATATAGAGCTGAGTATCATCAGCATAACAGTGAAAGTTAACACCATGTTTCTTGATGATATCTCCCAAGGGTAACATGTAAAGCATGAAAAGCAACAGTCCTAGTACTGAGCCTTGTGGGTACTCCACTTGTGATCGATATGATACCTCGTCATTCACTGATATGATTTGATGACGGTCAGAAAAGTAAGATTTGAACCATGACAATGCAATTCCACTAATGCCAACATAATTTTGTAGTCTACTCAAAAGAATGTTGTGGTTGATAGTGTCAAACGCAGCACTAAGATCCAGTAGTACTAATAGAGAAATACAACCATGATTTGTAGGATGGATAAGAGCAGGTCATTTGTAACTCTGATGATGAGAGCAGTTTTAGTACTATGGTCTAAATCAGGTATAAATCCTGACTGGAAATCCTCACAGATACCATTTCTCTCTAAGAAGGAACATAGCTGAGAGGATACTGCCTTTTCTAGTATTTTTGACAGAAAAGGGAGATTTGAGATCGGTCTGTAATTTAATTTTCGCTAATTTAGCCACTGTATTGAATAAATGCCTAGGGTTGTGTTTGTTTTCTTCTAAGAGAGACGAAAAAATAAGCGGATCTAGCAGTTTTTAGAGCTTTTTTATAAGTAGAAGTACTTTCCCGCCATGCAATACGAAAATACCTCTAGTTTTGTTTTCTTCCAGCTGCGCTACATTCTCCGGGCTGCTTTCTTTAAGGTGCGAGTGTGCTCGTTATACCATGTTGTCGGTCTGTTTTCCTTAATCTTCTTTAAGTGTAAAGGAGCAACCGAATCGGAAGTGCTAGAAAAGAGAGAGTTTATAGTTTCTGTTACAACATCAAGTTTTTCTGAGCTATTGGATTTTCTGAGGAATTGAGACAAGTCAGGAAGGTTATTTACAAAGCAGTCTTTTGTTGTAGAAGTGATATTTGTAACAAGGAGTTGAATTTGCAGCTTTAGCTATATGGAGTATACACGAGACTAGATAATGATTCGAGATATCATCACTCTGCTGCAGAATTTCAATGCCATTAATATAAATTCAGTGTGACAGTATTAAATCTAAAGTATGATTACGACAATGAGTAGGCCCTGACACGTTGTCTAAACCCAGTGGAGTTCAGAATGTCTATAAATGCTGATCCCAATGCATCTTTTTCATTATCAACATGGATATTAAAATCACCAACAATTAAGACTTTATCTGCAGCCTGCACTAACTCCGATAGAAAATCAGCAAATTTTTTGATAAAGTCTGTATGGTACCCTGGTGGCCTGTATACAGTAGACAGTATAAACGTCACAGGGGATTTATCATTAACACTTGTTTCTCTGGATAATGTTATATGAAGCACCATTACTTCAAATGAATTATACTTGAAACCAGACTTCTGAGAAATACTGAAAATATTACTATAAACTGTAGCAACACCTCCCCCTTAACCTTTTGGATGCGGCTCATGTTTATAACGGTAATCTTGGGGGGTAGACTCATTTAAAATAACGTAATCATCTGGTTTTAGCCAGGTTTCTGTCAAACAGAGCACATCTAATTTATGATCTGTGATCATATCATTTACAAAGCGCTTTCGTAGAAAGGGGTCTAATATTCATTTAGCCAAGCTTTATCGTTTGTTTATCTGTATTATATCTGTTTTTTATTTGTTGAACATCAATTAAATTGTTACCCTTAAATGGTTCTGGATGTTTTTTTTGTATTTGCTGGTTCGGGGAACAGACACAGTGTCTATAGTGTGATGTCTAGGTGAAAGAGTCTCTATGAGCTGAGAATTAACTGACTTCTGTGACGTGAGGCGACTAGCACACGGTCGGGTTAGCCAGTCGGTCTGCTTCCTGACCTGTGCCCCAGTTAGTCAAGTACAAACCCTAAAGACAATGTGCCATATTTCTAGAGAGAAGAGCGGCACTACCCCTGGAGGGATGAAGACCATCTCTTTTCAACAGAATAATAAATATTTTTTTTATTAATAAATAAAAAGAAAACAAGATACTATTAGAGATACAGTTCTAACCATGCAGCTGTTAGCTACAGTATAAGGCAAATCTGGAGGCAGTTCTAACAATGTGGTCTGTGAAATTCAGCTGATCATCAATCACAACTCCAAGGTTCCTGGATGTCCTGGAAGGTGTTATGATTGATGCACCTAGCTGGACGAAGAAATTGTGATGAAGTGTTGGGTTGGCTGAAACCAAAAGCAGTTCTGTCTTGGCGAGATTGAGTTGAAGGTGATGGTTCTTCATCTAGTAAGAAATGTCTGTTAGACATACTGAGAAGCGAGCAGCTATCGTTGGATCATCAGGATGGAATGAGAGGTAGAGTGTCATCAGTATAGTAGTGATATGAAAAGCCATGTTTCTGAATGACAGAACCTAGTGATGGCATGTAGATGGAGAAGAGAAATGGTCCAAGAACTGAGCCCTGAGGCACCACCAGGGCCAGAACTAGCATTTTGGGGGCCCTAAGCAGATTTTCAAAAGATAGCAGAGAATGAATTTGCATTTTCAATAAGCCCATCTGCTGTTTTGTATTCACATTATATACATATATTTCCCCCCAGGGGAAATGCCGCCACACATAGAGTGCAAGTCTGTGGGAAACACTGTGATTGCTATAAAAGGAGGGAAGAAGCGCTTCCAATCATTGTGTTCTTGTTAGCAATGGTTACCTCAAAGAAAAATGTAAAGGAACAGACTGAAATTCTGCAGGAATTGCAAGGATTGGACCGCAGAAGACTGGTGCAAAGTTATTTTCTCTGATGAAGATCCCTTCTGACTATTTGGGACATCTGGAAAATCGATTGTTCGGAGAAGAGAAGGTGAACGCTACCATTGAGTCCTGTGTTGTGCCAACAGTGAAGCATCCTGAGACCATACATGTGTGGGGTTGCTTTTCAACCAAGGGAGTGAACTAATAAGGCAAGAATGATCGCCATCAGTCAGGATTTTGCCCAGAAGCTAATATCCAGCATGCCAGAGCGAATTGCAGAGGTTATGAAGAACAAGGGTCAACACTGTAAATATTGACTTCCTATATTTTTTTTGCCAATAAAAGCCTTTAAAACTTATGATATGCTTATTGTTTTTCAGTATACCATAAAACATGTGGAAAAATAATCTACAAATACTGAAGCAGCAAACTTTGCAAAACACAACATTTTTGGCCATGACTGTACATCTTAAACCAGGGCGCAACTGCACATTTGCTGAGGGGTATGCAAGATCATTGTTGGTGCACCCTGGATTCTAGCCCCTAACACGAACTCCCACAGAAAACTTTCTGTAAGTTAATGACCAAAAGCCCATTAACTAGCTTAGGCATGGAAGGATACAAACTCATCAGGGGTGAAAAAAGTGACAAAGGTGCGAACCCCCTCCCCCATTTTCAATACCATAGGAAAAAAAGGTGAAAAGTGAAAAGAAAGAAAAAAGAAAAGTGTGTTGTATAACATCCCCTTTTACTCCTCATGGCTTACCCTAGTCAGTAGAACGCATTTTTTTTAAAGTAGGCCTAATTTTCTTCAAACACATGAAATATTGCTTGCTTTTTAGTTAGGTATTTTCATTTGCATTTTTTCATTTTTACTTGGAGATAATTCATGGAAAATTTGCCATGCATAAGTGTAAGATTTTCTATACTGGTAGATTTCCTACACCTGGTAGAAATACAAATATTATTGCAATGAATGTCATGATATTCACACTATAACCACTAGATGACAGCAGAGGATCATTCATTGTCTCATTTACCATTTACACTCTGTAATATAGCTCTTTTCACATGCTTTGATTTTGGATTTATATTTAGATATTATAAAATCACTATTATAACATTTAAAAATTACCTCTTTGTCAAAGTTCAGTATTTTTTTATACGAAGTATTAAGTAGCAAGAGTGTAAAAAAAAAAAAAAAAACTCGATCTTTTTGAATTATATATGTTGTATATTAATATGTATATTACATGTTTAATTCGAAAGCTTATATATTTTTATTCAAATGTAGTTTTTCTCTGTAATGAGGAAGTGAATATTTAGTGGATTATTTTTAACAAAGTGTTTAAAAAATTAGTGACCATTAGTTCCACAAACACAGTATTGATAATTCTGTATTGGTGTAGAAAAAAAATAGCGCTGGTGTTGGATCGGTATTGGCCGATTCTTAGAATTTGGAATACTCTATGTAATCTTACACTGCAAAATAATAACTCAAAAAAGATTAAAAGATAACATCATAAATATTTACTGAATCCTTAAATTAATCACAACTATATAATGAACGCCATAAAAAAAACAGACAATTAATCGTGATAATCGTCATAATCGCCAAAGCCCTAAAACAGACAATTAATCGCAATAACCATGGCTATTTTTAGACAATTAATCTTCAGCCAAATTTCATAATCGTGACAGCCCTATTCAAAGCGACAATTTTCGGCGAAAGGTGGCTTGTTTGTATCATTGTTACTATCCTAGTTCAATCCTAATATCCTAGTTCACTTGGATATTGCTGTCCTTATTATAATGCATTTCCCCTTTGTCTTTTCTGTTCTTCGCCCCAGAGCGTTTCCCTCCTCTATTCATTTTGGTCATGTGACTCTGTCTGTACCAATAATGTGTCAAAGGGTGAGCGGTTGATATGTTCTCAGTTTATTATACATTTTTTAACTCATTAAAAATGCTAAAAACCGTTAAATAATTTTTTTTCATTACATTTTTTAACAACTAAGCTTTTGATTATTTATAACGTTTTATTACAGAAGATTTTCACAGAATGATTTCGGAAAAATGGCTCCCCATGCACTGTATATACTGTATACCCCCTTTTTGCCCCATCTTACACTGACATTTTATTGTAAAGCAATGTTATTTTAGTGTCATTCAGGTGCTATTATAGTTTTTCTTAAAGGTGCCATAGAATGCATTGATACAATATTTTAAATTGTTCTCTGATATCTACATAGAAGGTATGTGGCTTAGGTAAGGGCAAAAAAATCTCCAGAAACGGTTTTACATGTCCATTTACAACCCTAGGATTTGTCCCTAGAATGAAATGGTCTGTTTTTACCTTATTTGGAAGGGTCATGAATAATAATGTTGAGCTCTGCTCTGATTGGCTGTTTC
Organism: Sinocyclocheilus anshuiensis; assembly: GCF_001515605.1. Classification (NCBI taxonomy): domain Eukaryota; kingdom Metazoa; phylum Chordata; class Actinopteri; order Cypriniformes; family Cyprinidae; genus Sinocyclocheilus; species Sinocyclocheilus anshuiensis. The sequence continues at coordinate 67,211 of NW_015552682.1, forward strand.
ACAGTGCGGCTCATTTCAGTAGCTCACACAGCAGGAAGGAAACACAGGGAAAATATATATTTCAATACTGTCTCTCGCAGTTATATCGTTGGTTAATTATACTGTATATAAATTGCGGGCATCAGGGATCCGCTATTACTATGCGGGGCATTGAAACTGCTTTCGAATGCACGATCGCTTTTTACTTTCACTTTCAAGATTTGCAATCGCACATGCTCTGTGTACACTACAGTGGCAGTACTTACCACACATTTTACAAGATCAGATGCTTGTTATTTGTTTTCCGTGCCTTTCTAAATACAGACACCAACCCATCCCTGCACAGCCTGGAACATAACATTTATTTCCATGATCTGCCATTTTCGCTATTGTCCTCGCTTGTTTCTTCACAATACCTGCAGAACTTCTGAAGATTCGGCTGTGCAGGTTCGGCTGGCGGCTGGCGTAGAACATGGGCGGGTATATGCAAATGTTGGAGGGGTAACTATTAGGTGATCCCGACTGAAACGTCACAGTCGGTGTTATGTTCTGATTCGCCTATTTTTCAGTGTTCTTTTGCATGCACGAGGTTTACATAAGGAGGAGGAAACAATGGTGTTTGAGGCTCACGGTATGTCATTTCCATGTACAGAACTGTTATTATTCAACTATGCCAAGGTAAATAGTTTTCCATTCTATGGCACCTTTAATATATTGAATTATTTTTATATTTTCTGCTGTCATTTTCACTTTAAAGCTTTAGTACTTTTATTGTTTGTTTTTGTTGTTTTTATTAGTTTTGTTGATTTTAAATATTTAGTCAATGTAGTTATTACATTTTATTGTTAGTTATTTTAGAACATCAAGATAAACTAAATGAAAATGGGAAATGTTGCCTTGTCAACTGTCTAAAATAAAACAGTGTAAGTATTTTATTTCAGTTCACATTTATTTTATTTCAAGTAACATTTTTTAAAAATGTTTTATTTTAGTTAACTATAATAACCCTGTTGTAAAAAACATTACCAAGCTGTCTTAATCAGTATCCATTCAGTATTTATCTTTCAATACATAAATATAAAGATATTTACTTAAGCACTTCTAACAATTATTTAAAACTTTTTAAAATGTAAAAGTTTAACCATTGCTTTCAGAAAAATGTATGAAAATTTAGTGAGATTAATGCTTTAATAAAGCAAGAACACCTGGATTATGAAAATTAAACAGAATTAACAATTATGCAAAACTTTTAAAAATGTAAAGGCTTAACCATTGCTTTCAGAAAAATGTATGAAAATTTAGTGAGATTAATGCTTTAATAAAGCAAGAACACCTGGATTATGAAAATTAAAGAGAATAATAATAATAATTATTATTATTATTAATAATAATATACAGCATTATCTATTTTCTGGGCTGGCATGTTTTATTCCTGATTAAAATGCAAACATGTATAATTGTAAACATATGTTTGAATATATTTCTTATTTGATAAACACCAAAGTGTTAAAAAAATCTGAATGGCTGTTTGAAAACATGTAAATACCGTTTTGACTTCCTTTGACGTCCTTGACAAACAAGTGGGTGTCAGAAGTTGCGCTTGCACGGCGCTGCTTTGTGTACAGGGGTAACCATGGTAATGTGTAGAGGAATAACCATGGCAATGGTGTATTTCTGCTGTTCCTAAAGCTCCAACTCCTGTCAGAGTGAACTTGCATTTTTATTCAGCACGTCTGCTGCTTTATTCACAGTCACATCAATGAGAAAATCTGACCGAACTTTTACGCAGCAAAAGCGCAGTGTTGTAAAACTTAACTGGTCGATGGAAAATAAGATTATATATGCGTTCTAAAAATCTAAAACATTCTGATAATAAGATATCTAACGTAGAATTATTCACGTGTTTTGAAGTGGCCAAGACAACATTACCGTTCATGTTCATTGTTGTTACATTGGCACAGCGTGTCTTCAAAGCGTTCGCAGCACGATGCAGCAACCGCCATTTAAACAATATATTTTCAAAATTCATCACTTACCCTTATCTTGCTCGCTTTCTTTTCTCTTTTCCCAATTCTCTGCAGTCTGCACCAGTTTTATAGTGCCACTTATTCATTTTCAAACATGTGACTGAAACTTTTTTAAAATTATAATTATCGAGCATTACCATCTGACCCTGACATTGGGCCCCCTGGAGGCCACGGGGCCCTATGCAACCGCTTATATCACTTATTAGTGACTTATTCTACCAGATGTCTTGCGATAGGCTTGCTTTTAGTATTTATATCTGCATCTGGAAGTGGCGGATCCTGGCATGTGTAGGCAGCTGCCTAGGGCCGCTTTCTTCTCTTCTTTATACTTAATTTTAGGCGATTTCTATAGCGTGATCTTAATGACAAATATCGAGAGCGCATAATGTTACGCGATCCATGTAATGTGCGAGCACGAATCTCCACTCGCACGCAGATTTCCTTCACTCACACAAAACTGGATGTGTGCGTTTAAATATACATGGTTCTTTTATGAATTGTCTCTCTCGCTCAGATATACATGTACGCTCAAACGTTGTCCCCGCATCACTGAAGACCAGAGGATAGGATGTAGGATTTTCTAATTCAGTTGAAGAGTAGGCTTTTCTCACTAAATGGAAGCAAGCTGATTATAGTCAGCCTTCTCTAGTTATTTATTTTATTATTTAATACTTATTTTAGTTAAGTGCTTAAATTATAAATATGCATTTATTAAATTATTTTATTTACTGCATTTGTATTTTTTTGTTTTTGTATATAGTTATACAATAAAAGCGTATCAACCAGGTTCCAGAAATAATCACTGAGGGTGCTTCTGAAATTAGTGAGGGTGCTCTAGTCTTAATGCACATTTTCACGTATTTTGTCCCGTCTATTGCTATGGTTATCACTGTCAATCACTGCTACTTCGAGAGCAAATCCCGCATAAATATGCGGATGTCATTCCTGAAACTTTGCAACGTGTGTGTGGCCGAAAAACAAAGTTTACATTTTAAATGGATTATAAGCCTAGAAAACTCGCAAAGAGCTCTCTTTATAACCACTAAAAAGCTGTCACTCTTTGTTCATTGCGATCTCACAAAGTTCTGTTGTGACAAATGAATCTCACACTGCACAATTAATAAATTATTAGCAGCGTGTATACTGTATGTTATCATGAAAGGATTTGATTGTATAACTCAGCACGGAACAAAAACTGGTGTGTTGCAGCCTTTAGATATGAGAGAAACACAGCATATTCATCAGGATGATGAAAGTGTTTTCACTTGACTTAAAAAGTCCTTTTAAGTGTTTTTCTTAATTGAATATGTACAATTTCTCATATGTTAACAAAATTTATTTGATTTTATTCAACTCAAAAAATTTGAACTTAATCTATACATTGGGTTACATTGATAAATATTGCATTTGATAAGATAGCATTTGCAGGTTAGCACTTCTTAATAGTGTCCCTCCCCCCGCCCCCCGTGGCCACCCTCTATTGAGGCAGTGTCCCAGCCTGGCCCCCCCCATTTAAAATGCTCTAGAACCGCCCCTGGTTGCGAGTTGGACACCTCACCACTCCAAGATAGCTTGAAGGATGTATCTGAGAGGTAAGACTTGAACCACTGGGGTGCGGTTCCTGATATGCCCTCTGCCATGAGGGTTGACAGGAGGATCTGGTGGTTAACTGTGTCAAAAGCAGCGGACAGATTCAGAAAGTACAAGTACTTATCGTAATGAGAAGCATTTCTAAACCTGTTGTCCAACAAAAGAGAACATCATAACACGTTTTTACACACATCACACCATTAGTAGTAGCTTATCAGTGGTGACTGTCAGTTAATGTACATATGGCAGAAATGTACAGAAAAATCAATTAAAGA
>NW_015552682.1:72926-79074 GCF_001515605.1 Sinocyclocheilus anshuiensis
TTTGAGGTACGATATCTATATCAGTAAGATCAATTCCATGCGATATAATTAAATCTAGCGTATGATTAAAATGATGAGTGGGCCCGGTGACGTTTTGCTTGACTCCATAAGAGTTTATTAGGTCAGTAAACGCAAGCCCTAATGCATCATTTGTATTATCAATGTGAATGTTAAAATCTCAGACAGTTAGCACTTTATCAACAGTAACCAATAGGTCTGAGAGGAAATCTGCAAGTTCTTTTAGGAAATCTTTATACGGCCCTGGTGATCTATACACAGTAGCCAGGGCAAGAGATACGATAAATTTATTTTGCATATCTGACAGTGTAAGTTTAAGCAGAAGTATTTAGAATGAGTTAAACCTGTATCCTGTTTTCTGAGTAACATTGAGGATATCACTATATATTGTTGCAACACCAACTCCACTGCCTCGCGGATCTGCTTCTCCACGGCCTCCAGCTCGAGCTGCACTGAATGCAGCTCGAACGTGTCCTCACCTGCACTCAAAGGTAGACACACATGAACAAAATAAAAAAAAATAAAGACTGCAAGTGACGGAAGCGGAAGTGCAAGTGTCTGAGAATGCACGTCTGAGAGTGCAAGCGCAAGACTGCAGCCAGACCCTTTTGGGGCCCGGTGATGTTTTGCTTGACTCCAAAAGAGTTTATTAGGTCAGTAAACGCAAGCCCTAATGCATCATTTGTATTATCAATGTGAATGTTAAAATCTCAGACAGTTAGCACTTTATCAACAGTAACCAATAGGTCTGAGAGGAAATCTGCAAGTTCTTTTAGGAAATCTTTATACGGCCCTGGTGATCTATACACAGTAGCCAGGGCAAGAGATACGATAAATTTATTTTGCATATCTGACAGTGTAAGTTTAAGCAGAAGTATTTAGAATGAGTTAAACCTGTATCCTGTTTTCTGAGTAACATTGAGGATATCACTATATATTGTTGCAACACCAACTCCACTGCCTCGCGGATCTGCTTCTCCACGGCCTCCAGCTCGAGCTGCACTGAATGCAGCTCGAACGTGTCCTCACCTGCACTCAAAGGTGGTAGACACACATCCGCCATTAAAGCAAGTAACAGTGAGTAAAACAAAGCAATGTAAGCGCGATTAGCGGCAACCACACTGATGATGCTAACGGGCTATAAGCTAATAGCGGACTCTGGAAATCAAAATAAAACTAGTGATAACAACAACATTGTTTTTGTTGTAAAATACGATAGGGTGTATATTCACACGTTATAGAAACGAAAATGATGGTGTATAAAATAGATTTTAAGATAAAAAATAGTCGATAAAGAATTAACTTGACGGAGCTCAAACTGAAAACACATGGCAGCAACAAACAGGAAGACAATGTCAAATAATTTCCTTTTGTGAGCTGATGTTGCTTCTTATCACAGAATGAGGCAGAAAATATTTTCTATTCTGTAATAAAGGGATGTCGATTAGCAATGGATTATAAATATACTTATTATGAAAATACCCAAGATGGTTTGAAGAACACAGATAAACTGTTATATATTATTGCAGTCGTGTGTTTGTCTTCATGTTTGATTAGTTTAAGCGTTTCTATCTTCTTTTTATTTAGTTACAGCGATAGCGATGCCTTTATCCATATTAGGAATTTCCTGAAAAATCATGAGTTCTATTACTTCTGTGATTCATATGTGGAGTTTCTGCGTGAGGGTGCCCTCTGGTGACCAGTATGAATGAAACAGACATTACATATGTTTTTAATGCTCAATAATGGCGAATCCATCCTACATCTCTGTAGAAACTTAAGAGACAACTGCAAAATTATCAGTTTATCTGGTTTTATTATTTATAGGTATGTGTTTGAGTGAAATGAACATTTTTATTTTATTCTATAAATTACTGACAACATTTCTTCCAAATTCAAAATAAACATTTAGCATTTATTTACAGAAAATGACAACTGGTCAAAATAACAAAAAAGATGCAGTGTTTTCAGTCCTCAAATAATGCAAAGAAAACAAGTTCATATTCATTTTTAAACAACACAATACTAATGTTTAAACTTAGGAATATTTCAGATATAAATATTTGGTGGAATAACCTCTCCACCAGTCTTTCATGTTGCTGTTGGGTGACTTTATGCCACTCCTGGTGCAAAAATTCAAACAGCTCAGTTTTGTATGATGGCTTGTGACCATCCATCTTCCTCTTGATCAGATTCCAGAGGTTTTCAGTGGGGTTCAGGTCTGGAGATTGGGCTGGCCGTGACAGGGTCTTGATCTGGTGGTCCTCCATCCACACCTTGATTGACATGACTTGATTGGAATGGAGCATTGTCCTGCTGGGAAAACCAATCCTCAGAGTTTGAGATAACATGAATATATTGATATAATTCACTAATCTTTGGATTAATACATTCAATTAAAAAAATAAAATAAATAACAAAGCTGCTCCTCTATCATATGTATACAGCCCAAGCTGTTTGTCATCATGCTGTGTGAAATACCGACTGAACGGCTGCTCAAAACACAGAACCTCTGCGTGAGGTTGAATAAAGCAAACCAGTGTTGAACTAGTAAAGTTTTGATGGATGACGATGACTGTGATCAAGTTAAAAACGATTACAGTGACCTACAGGAGTAGTTAGCTGTGCATGAATCTGTTAGTATAGATGCGCAAACAAACCGTGTGTGTGTGCGCTCTTGGCACACTGTTAACTATAACATAATTTTTCTGCAAGAACACAGTACAATATATTTGTGTAGTTGTCAAAACTAATGTACTGTGAGTGTTTTATAACGCCAAAGAGGCATGTTTTGGAGAAGTTTGTGAGAATCAGTGGTGTTTATGTACATATGGGCATCAGATGCTCCAAACATAGACACAATTGCTTGTTCTGACAGAGGAACTGTTCACTGATGACGTCAACCTACCTTTAGACTGAGTTTCCACACATTCAGAATGTTTTTATTTTTCATCTGTATTTTGGTGTGCAAGTCATTCTAAATTGATCCATAGAGTAGCTATATGCAGTTTTTTGGCATCTCCCTGTGGTCTTGTTTGGTATGGCAGGTTAACGTCTGCTTATTTGTTCAAGTTACTGTATAATTGAGCTGAGTACTTTTAAGTTTAAAGAATGTCTGCAGTGACATTTTTGCAAAGTATGATTCCAAATATGATTCCAAAAAAGAACACTAAAAGAAGAACACTATTTTGTAATAACACTAGAATACAAAGATTTTTGTAATTAGAAAAGGATGGGAGACCTTGCAGTATTGATTCGGAGAGGAAGGGGGCCTTGGAATAAAAAGGGTTGGGAAACACTGCTCTGGACTGTTCCGTACAGCTTTAAGGTTTGATTTTCCAACTCAGTATTTTGCATCAGTTCCACCATGATTTGGTTTCCACCTTTTTACGGTCTCTGGGCCAGAGGCGCTGGACTAAGCATCTAAATTTCTATAGAGCTACTAGTGACTTGTTTTAGTTTTTAGAGATTATTCAGGTAATACTATGCAATGCTGAAGTAAAGTAGCCGTGTGCATCATGCCCGAGTAAATGATGAGAAAGTTAATGGGGTCAGATCATCTAAGGCCTCCTTTGAAGATTCTATTTATGGGAGTGTTACAGAGGAGAAGCTCTGAGGTACAATATCACTATCTTAGGTTCTCTGGAAGGTTAGCCAGTGACCAAAATGTGGCTAATGAAACACATGTGTTGTTTTGTTCACAGTGCATACAACTCACGCAATTCTGATTTGCTTTTCAAATTTTAACTCATGGAGTAAATGTCCAGTGTGTTCTTTTGCTCAGATCTGATCTGGTTGTTCAAATAGTGTAGTCAGTATCTGTTACTTCAAGTTGTTATACTATTCTCAACTACTTCAACTGATGTAGAAATATTGGATACTGACAACATTATTTTTATACTCTTTTACTGGCAGTTTAACAAAGTTGGCATGTGTCCTGTTGTCCAATGTAGGTTCACCCAGAAAATGAAGAATGGACATGTTTTGAACAATCTGCCAGTCTGGACATCAAATCTTTCTTTGGTTTTGAGAGCACAGTGGAGAAGATCGCCATGAAGCAATATGCCAGCAGCATCAAAAAGGTGTGAAGCCACACTGCCTTCTTCTAAAACCATATACACATGTTGGTTTATTTTTCAGTTAGCAGTAGTTGATGATTTGCTAAATCCTAACTGTACCTGTAAATCTGAGGCTTAAGTCCTGTTCACACCAAGAACGATAACTATAAAGCTAACTATATTAGCGTCCACATCAGCAGACAGTATAATCCGTTTATTCAGAGCGCACACTCGACTGCCGCTTTAAATTCTCGAGCTTGTTATAGCAGGATTGATTCTGATTGGGTGTCAAATGTTTTTATCATTCATCAGCAGGAAAAAAAAATTCTGAAAGTGATTCCAACTATATTGTTTCTCTGTGCCTTTATCATTATAGTGTAGCGTCTGGACCAATCAAACACACAATATATATTTTGTTAGCTATATTTAACAAATACTCTGTAACACCCCTCAGTTAACAAGCCATATGAGGACCTGAAAAATTTAAGGGGGTCTGAATACTTTCCGTACCCACTGTATACCATGTTTGGTCTCTATGAATTCGTATTCGAATGATCTAATTGAGAGTGTATATTATATGTTTATACCTATGCAACAGGATTGTTCCTAATACCAGATTGATTAACCTGTTTTAATAATAGCAGTCAGCTAATTTTAAATCCATTTACATGTTATGTTATGGTGTGGACTGAAATTCTTTAATATTGAGAATGATTTTTAGAACTATAGCTTTATCGTTATTTTTATAGTTATCGTCCTTGGTGTGAACAGGCCTTTACACAATTTATATGAGGACCACTTCAGATGTTCTGACAAAACAGTTTTTGGCATTTTTCACTATATTAGTTAAGGTATTTTTTAAATGTTCATGGCAGTATTATGTTCCAAGAAGAAAATGTAGGAGCAATTCAATGCAAATGTCAACCTTACCATGGCAAAAACATTTTTTACGAAAAGAACAAAACCCTATTTAAGTTCTGCATTTAGGTCTGTATTTTACACCATTAACGTGCTTCAATAGAAATTTGAAGGAATACATAATGTTTATCCACCACAAATGAGGTACTATGAACCAATAGTAAAATTAAATTTTCATCCAACTATATATTTTATGTTTTCATAAGAGGGGTCAAAGCTCAACCATTTTTTTAAATGTATGTCAACAGTAAGCATTTTGTAGAAAGATGGAGACCTGTCTGAAAAATAAATACTCACTTTGTCCTAATAGCGATGATTTATGGATGTATAAGTGCTAGATTTATGAAATCATGACGCTTCAGTGCTGTGTCATGTCCCTGGCAAGTTAATATCATATAATAATTATTATTAATACTAGAAAACTATAAACTTTCTGTACAAAGGCAAATTATGTCCATTCTAATAATGATCAACTCGTCTCCCTTCTTTGCTCTGAACAGCCATAATAACGTGTTACGGATGCTACAATTATGGACACTTCATATTATATCATATGCATAGCCATACTATATGTATCTATATGACCGACACGAATGTTTGCCATGTTGCTGATGACTGATACTGTGTAGGCCTAATGAATATGGCAGAGGCGGACTATAGGACAAATAACCAAAACTATTTTCAAATGTCAAATAATGTTGATTGTCTATATTTTATTTACACTTTTTATGTTTTTTTATTACACCTTTTATATGTTTCAAATAACTCTTGTCGCTTGATGCATGCAGAGAGCATTAGTCTGCATGTTGTTTAACGTGACTGCTGAGTTCTGTGTGCAAAAGATGTGTTATTGTCTTACCTGAAAAACATCATTCATTCTTATTATTGTATTTTTTTTTCCTAATTTTTCTACATTGCATATCTTGTTTTATTTCGTATCATTGCAAGTTAAAATGTTTGTCATTTTGTTGTGCAGACGCAACCTGAAACTGCAGTCTATTTGAAATAAGTGGTTTCTCTCATTTAAAAAAAATATTACTGAGCATTCGTTTGTTTTGATCTACAGTACAGTGTAATAAAAGTTGATGACCCCCCCCAAATTGTCCCTAAAAATTGTAAAAATTAATAAATAAATGAAAAAAGTTTATTTATTT
>NW_015552682.1:79169-92309 GCF_001515605.1 Sinocyclocheilus anshuiensis
AAGCTGAAAACATCCCAGTTCTTGCATGGCCAGCATACTCACCGGACAGGTCACCCATTGAGCATGTTTGGGATGCTCTGGATCGGAAAATACGACAGCGTGTACCAGTTCCTGCCAATATCCAGCAACTTCGCACAGCCATTGAAGAGGAGTGGACTAACATTCCACAGGCCACAATCAACAACCTGATCAACTCTATGCGAAGGAGATGTGTTGCACTGCGTGAGGCAAATGATGGTCACACCAGATACTTACTGGTTTTCGGATCAAACAAAAATCAAGCAAATTTACTTAAAAAAAAAATGGTTGACATAGCAGTCCCAAATTTGTTTTTGTTAATACAGTTAGTAAGTTGGTATGAGCCACCACAGTCATTCAAAAATATACAAAGTGAAAATAAAATTGCATTTTGGGGGTATGGAAACAACCGTTATCATGGTGAATGAATACACAGTACTAGCATGAATGGTAAATGGAAACGTATGGAAACTGCTCCTGGTTAATAGAATGGACATCATACCTTTTGTGCAAATCCTTCCCAGCTAGTACCAGTTACATAATTTATTGGTAATTCTTTGGTAATTTCATAATTTACCAACATAACTATGATGTTGTAGAGTGTGTGCAATGAGCACAGTATAATGGCTGAGAGGACAAGAAGGTTTGTTTTTCTGAGGTGAGAGAGAATTTAAATATGACACTGACATATAGCCGACAACATGTTTCTTTGACTGCACACTCCACGACCCACCAGTTGAGAAACACTGGGCACTGATGATATGACGGTAGTCACTTCAGTCCTCGGGGGCACACTTGTTTTACACGTATTTGGCGGCACCTATTGTTGCAAGTGATTAATTGACATGTAAGGGCTTGTTTACACCTGGTCACTTAATGTGTTTTTGGTGATCGGATATCCATCTAATTTGTTAAAATGGTTCCATTCACACTTGGTCACATAAATGTGTCTCTGCAAAACGGATATAAATCCTATCTTCAATTCCCGCTCTATGTGCAATTTTAACTGAGTTCATATCAATGAAAGCAACATATGCGCTGCATTTTATTCATTATCAGCCAATTTCAAAAGCAAAGACTGCAATAGGAGAGAGCGCAGCATCAGCACTCCTAACATTATTTAGTGTCACTACTTTTAATGAAAATGTTGAGTGTTTGCTCCTCATTTTCTTTTGTTGCATTAGCGCTGCTATATCTAACTATATAACATGTCATATAGCCTATAACACGCTCTCACACGTTTATTTTTTGTACATTTTGGGAGGAGAAAAAATTTACATATGTTGTTTCAACAACCAGATGCATTTACACTTGTCCGGTTCCTCTGCAATGTGTCCCAGGCCACCTCCTGAAGTGGTTTGAGTGATCAGATTTAAATCCACCTCGAAAGCATTTAAGAGGGCATTTATACAAGGTCTTTTCACTATCGGATAGCTATCCAATCAGAGAAAATGCATGAAGTGATCAAGTGTAAACAGGCCCTAAAAGTGTAGACCCTGAATATAAGACAACCCCATTTTTTTTCCAAGAAAAAAAAACAAAGAAATCCACTGTCTTCTATTCGGAACGACTGTTGATTTAACTAGCTAATATAATTGAATAGTTATGGAAAAAAATAATTTGTTAATTTTTTACACAATTAACGTACACCCCCGCCCCACAAGCATTATCTTACATTTTATAAGATGTTCGACTTGAAGCAGTGCTGCGCAGACCGACCAGTGTATGACATCAAAGTAACGTGAGAGCAATTTGAAAGCATGCAGAGCCACCTGCTCTTTATAGCTTTCATGTTATTTAGACGACGTACACTGATCGGTCTATGCAGCACCGTTTCAAGCTGAACACTTCTATGTGGTTGATTGGTGACGAAAATGATGCAAGGCTGCGTAATGTAGCCTATAGAATGCAGTGATATCCCCTTAAAATTTTTCAAAATGGGCTGGACTAAAAATATCGATTTCCCAATTTCAACAATTACATTTTAACAATGTTATCAAATCCCAAGAAAAAAATATTTTATTCCACGCCGTTTTCAACTGAAGTGTGAATAAAACTACAAATAAACTATAGCGCACACCTCCTGTCTAATAATTGCAAAAAGAAACAAGGTCTCAGCTTTAAAATTTATGTCAATTTTATCACGAAATTCAAACAATAAATGTAATTTTGACGCTTTTTAATGTGGCATGACAGATCATCGCGCCACAGTTCAAGCAGCAGCGAGGAGCACATGTGAATAGATAATCTCTTCCTCTTTTCTACTAGTTATATCACAAAATAAACATGAATGAACATCGGAAGGTATATTGAAAGACACAGAAGAACTTACTAAAATGTATCAGTGTTTCAGCCGTGGAAAAGTTAGTAAAACAGCTTAACCTGTTTGTATCTTAATTATTGAATATATATTTGAATAAATGTAATTGAAACAAATTTTTACGACAGCCACCCGTTTAAATGATCTTAACCCTTTAGGCACCAGGGATTTTTTGAAAAATGCTGGGTTTTGACATCAAGATTTCAAAAGCTTGTGGCTTGAAAGGGCTTAAAGATCTACTGTAAATTAGAAAAATGTTGGGCATGACCGAAAGTTTGTGGAATGTAGGTGACATCTAGGTGACACAGTTTATAGTTCTTGAGAGTATGGTACCTCTCATTGCATGGCACAGCGCACAGACCTACCCCACACTGACTGCACCGTGTACCACGGCCACTCCCACCTCTTTGGGGCACTGGATCCAGAGCCGCTCTGACTGGATCCAAAGAGCTAGTGCTACTTCCAGCCCTATTTCTCCTACCCCTGCTGCCTCTACCTCTAGCAACAGCTCTCCTATGGACGCTACGACCACGTCCACCCCTGCCACCCCCATCCCCGTTGGGCAAAGAGTCGAAATGATTACTTGTTTGTGCTTCGTGAACACTCTCGCCTTGCACGGCAGTACCATTGCGCTGCAAAGATGTACCGGGAGAAGTGCGATTATTAGATGACCGATTGTCATTTCCAAAAGGCAAATATTCCCCTTCAGAGTCAGAATTGGCAAATAACATTTGCAACACATCCTCACGGTACAACTTTTTATTAGCCATTTGGCGATTTTCTCTCACAATTTACTTGACGCTATGAACTGAACTGCTTCCGCACCAATAACACGATAGCTCAATTGCTCTGCTATTTCCTCGAACACTTTGAATAGGAACGTGACGTAATTTTGGTCTAGAATCGAAGTACTACATGTCTGCCATCTAGTGGTAGGGAATACAAATGAGATATTACACCATATTAGGAACTACAGTCTATTTTATTAAGTATGACGTCTTGTTGCAATTTTGCGACATTGGCGCTTAGAGGGTTAATCAACAACTAAAGATTAACAATTAATTGGAGTGATATTGGTTTGCTACGTTATTTAAAAACTTAAAAAAAAATTTTTAGGGCTGCCCCAGACTAAAGATTTTTCTAGTCGATTAAAACATGCAGTTAATCTGCTAATCGCACAGTGTCACAGTGGTTACAATTAACAGCATGAGAGATGGTGTGAACGCATGCTACTTAATCGCACAATCCATAACCATTTGCATTACAGTTTCAGTTTAGTGTTGGGTGATGTGCTCCATAGTCATATCTATTGTCCTATCGTCAGCCTCCAGGCAGGGTAAGACTAAAAGCAGCCTAATGTTAGTGTAATCTATCAACTACACATTATATAATTTTAGTCGAGTAGCATATGGATGTCAGGTCTCAAAATATTTTTAATATGACTGAATTTGTATTTAACATAACAGTTTAATAGAAACATTGTAACATTATAATTCGCGAGAGAGCAGAATTCAGTCAGCGAGTGTGCACACTGATCAACTAAACTTCGGTGTTTCAGCGATGACTCATCTGAACGTCTCTGATTGGCCGCTGCATTCATAAGCTCAATGGAATCGTGTGTGATTAGTTGTAACACTGTAAAAATGCAGAAAAAGAAATATGATGGAACAAATAAGCCCTAATATTAATTAGATAGTATTGCTAGCCTAATAATAATAATCCTCTTGCTATCGTCAAAGGCATCAACCGCAGGCGATATCTCTGACTATCGTCAATACACGATCTTATTATTATACCCTATTTCAGTTGTAAGTCGATTAACTGAGAGGTCAGAGTTTAAATACTCAGTAGAGATCTCTTTTAATTTTTTATTTTTTTTAAAGGATTTTAAATATTTTCCATAGATAAATTCCAATTTCAGAACTGTCACGTCTTTAACAGAGGGATGTCACATCCGTAACAGTGTTTTTTCCTCCGAATTGCGAAAACGGTTTGTGCATTGTAATTCACAGAAAGTCTGTTGTGAAAAGTGAAATGTGAGGGATGTGTTCTTATTTCTCTATAGGGTAAGGAGATTATTGAATACTACCTGAGGGAGCTAGAAGAAGAAGGTTTAACTTGTGTACCTCGGTGGAGCCCTTGTCCACCATCACCCACAAAGCCAGTGGTGCCACTTGTTATTCCTGCATTGCCTATCACTCCCACAATCTCCATTGAAGCCCCTCCTGAGAGCGTGAATGAGATTCAAGGGTGTAAAGAGGGCAGCAGTCCTCCGGGCAGCCTGAACGACGCCCTTGTAGCCAGTCCAGATGGTTAGTACCAACACTGTTACCACTCTGACCTTTTCTACACTCTAAAAAATAATGCGTTAGCTAAAAAAAAACAGTTTGCATCAATTTTTTAGAGTTATGACAACTTCTAATGAAATTATGTTCAACCAACAAACTACACTGATTTAGAAGAACTTAATCATTTGTAACATAAACACATTTTTAAGTTGGTTACTCAAAAAAATTAAGTTGCTCCAACTAATGGATTTGTGAGCCTGGAACCAATTTATATTATCTTTGTTTCTGTTCAAATTCACAGCTATGGCACATGCTAAATGTAACTTATTTAGCATGTTATATTTAATTAAAAAGTAAGATGTTACTTGTCACTGGCAGTAGCGCAGTCATTGCTAATAGAGTCAATGTAGTGTTTACCTTCATGTGGTCTACTCTTCAGCAATGGTAACCACAAAAACTTCAAAATAAACTCTTTTAAATGTCAAACATAACAGCATTAAACACTAACAGGTCTTTCCCTTCACTAAAAAAAAAAACACATAAAATAACACTTAATTTCAACATTTACTCTCCTTATCCAGTCCTATGCAAAGCATGCTGGGGACTAGAAATGCACTAACCAATTTCCAAAGTTAACAAGACCGTTTTATTGAGTTATTACATCTTAATTTTTAAAGAAATTCAATTAACGCAGAAATTTGAGTTTAAATTACGCATAATATTAAGTTATACCGTGTTTACACCGGACAAAAAACAATAAAACCTATTATGCTGTCTACACTGGATGCGGTTCGGCACAACAAATTCCCGACAGTAAACTGCTGTTGCGTTCTATTTATGACGTACTGACCCAAATTTCATATGATTTTGTGCAAAGCGTGCTGGAAACTAAAAATCCACAACCCAATTTCCAAAGTTAACAAGACAATATTATTGAGTTACTACAACTTAACTTTTAAAGAAATTCAATTAACGCAGAAATTTGAGTTTAAATTACGCATAATATTAAGTTATACCGTGTTTACACCGGACAAAAAACAATAAAACCTATTATGCTGTCTACACTGGATGCGGTTCGGCACAACAAATTCCCGACAGTAAACTGCTGTTGCGTTCTATTTATGACGTACTGACCCAAATTTCATATGATTTTCAACAGTCGCTTTGTTGCGTCCAGTGTAGACAGACTTTAGCTGTTGCAGCACGGCGCGAAACGACAACTCTAGCGTCCGGTGTAGACACGGTGTTAATGTAATGATCAACATTATTATGTTAATTAAACAACTAAATTATGTTTGCAACTTAAAAGGTTTAATTAAATTATTACATTTGAATTTTTAACTTGCAACCATGCATTTATTTAAGCTGTGGTAACGGGTCCCCTGAGTCATTTTTTAGAGTGTAATATTGTAGAACATTCTATTCATTTTACCTTCCCTTTTGTACTTTGCCTCAAAATACATCTATACAACAAATAAAGCATACTTCACTTTATTAAAACTTAGTGTTAAAAAAAAATAATTAATTTAGAGTTTGTTTGGGAACATTTGTTCAGTTTAACTTTTCATACAGTTACTTAAGGTCTGCTAGATGTAAATTTTATTCAATCTATGTTTAGATAAACTGGATGCAGACTACATCAAACGGTATCTGGGTGACCTCACACCCCTTCAGGAGAGCTGTCTGATTCGCCTGCGCCACTGGTTACAGGAGACACACAAGGGCAAGGTGAAATGTGCACACATATTCAGCCTTTTTGATGTTCAATCTGATGGATCAATATCTATTGACGTGTGATTAATCCACTGATATGTGGACATTGAGATTATTGGCATCGGCTGATAACTCTGCCTGCATGTATGATAAACCAGATGGTTTAACCTTGG
This sequence comes from Sinocyclocheilus anshuiensis, assembly GCF_001515605.1. NCBI lineage: Eukaryota > Metazoa > Chordata > Actinopteri > Cypriniformes > Cyprinidae > Sinocyclocheilus > Sinocyclocheilus anshuiensis. The sequence continues at coordinate 85,682 of NW_015552682.1, forward strand.
TATTAATGCATAATTACATATATATAGATATATTAGGTCCAGCTAATAATTATTACTCTAATTATTAGAGACATCAATTTAATACATTAGTTTTGTATTATGTAATAAAAAAAAGTAATTTTTCTTTTCTCCTAAACTGCACATAATTTATGTAATAAGGGCGTATATTTTTTTGAAGGATAGCACCATGTATTCCGAAAATTCACCAATGATCAGTTTTACGATCTGGTCACATTTAGTTAGTGGCAGTCTAGAAACCCACCTGTCTAGCTTACTTGTTGATCCTCCTGTCCTCTCAGATCCCAAAAGATGAGCATATTCTACGGTTCCTGCGTGCACGGGACTTCAACATAGATAAGGCACGGGAGATCCTTTGTCAGAGTCTGACCTGGAGGAAGCAGCATCAGGTAGACTACCTCCTGGATACCTGGAGCTCTCCTCAGGTGTTGCACGATTACTATACCGGAGGCTGGCATCACCACGACAAGGGTGAGTGAGCACGGTGATGCCCTGTCAGCTAAAGGTATTTCTGTCAGGACCACTATCGTCAAAGATAACTTACAATTAGCATACATTTTAGGTTGGGGGTATGGTTATGCTCTTCTTTATACGCAGCTAAGAAGAGCAGCAAGCCCTTACCGGAGGAGTGTAGCAGCGAAGGGGTGTTCTTCTTTATAAGCAGCAAGCCCCTTTAATGCAGTACCTGAAAAAGATTAAAGATGCAGAAAACCTACTAGAATTGCAGCCTAGTTTGCCAGTTTGCAGCAAACACAGCGTACTGCAGCCGTAGAAGTGAGCAAATGAACTGGTTCAGAGATTAACCATATGCTGAACGCCCCCCCAACCACATGCTGACAGCAATCTAACTGAAAATGCCTTACGGAAGGAGAGTTGCGGCGAAGGGGTGCTCTTCTTTATAAGCAGCTAAGAAGAGCAGCAAGCCCCTTACCGGAGGAGTGTAGCAGCGAAGGGATGCTCTTCTTTATACGCAGCTAAGAAGAGCAGCAAGCCCTTACCGGAGGAGTGTAGCAGCGAAGGGGTGTTCTTCTTTATAAGCAGCAAGCCCCTTTAATGCAGTACCTGAAAAAGATTAAAGATGCAGAAAACCCACTAGAATTGCAGCCTAGTTTGCCAGTTTGCAGCAAACACAGCGTACTGCAGCCGTAGAAGCGAGCAAATGAACTGGTTCAGAGATCGCAGATTCTACCTGGCCTAAAGCTTTAGCATCCATTTAAAAACTCTATAAAAACAACATATAACTCAAATCAACTCGTGAGTTTACAGGTTTGTTGCCTCCCATTGACATTTGCGCTCATTGTGAAGTCCTCAATCTGATAACCCGCGCAAGTATAGACAAAATTCCTTACCAATACACTCGATAGCTTTTGTGCAACAAGCATGTTGCTTGCTTAATCACAGCATGTTGCAGTGGTCAGAGAAACCTAAAGAAATAGAATTCCCAATAATCAGATGCGCCATAAGCAGCAAGCATATTTCAAGAACAATTAGATGGCCTTAAACGACAGCTTAAACATTAGCTTCTTGCTGTTGCAAGTTTACCTGGATACCAGCACTTGCAGTAACAACCAATAGCTTAAAGCAACAAGCAGGACTAGCAACAAACATGATACTGACACTAGATAAGCCTTATCAAGCAAGCAAAATCCCAATAGCTTTAAAGCAAATGCTTTTTGAAATAGCATAGACTGGGGCAGCATGCCCTTACAGAAGAAGAGAAGCAGCGAAGGGGTGCTCTTCTTTAATAAGCAGCTGAGAAGAGCAGCATGCCCCTTTAATGCAGTACAGCATAAGGTCGGTACTCGAAATTTAGGCAACAGGCATGTTGCCCTTATCCAGATAAACGTTTGCATTCATAACCTTAGTAGCAAAATCTACATACTGCGCGTTAAATATCAAGCACATTACCGATACACTAGATAGCTTTAAGCAACAGCATATCACTGACTAAAACACAGCGTGTTGGAAATAATAGTCGGATAAGTTAATGAAACCGCATTCCCAATACTAGATGAACCTGAAGCAGCAAGCCTATTTCATATCAGACAGCCTTAACCAACAGATTTAAAACAAGGCTTGCTGTGGTAAGTTTAACTGGGTAATGTTACCAGCGTGTCAAAATACGACAGCATGCCTAGCAAACATGTTACTGAACAACTAGCCTTAAACAATGAGCAATATTTGACGATAGCATATTTGCCAACATAGCATTAGGCAATGAGAATGAAATAAGAAACTTAGCTTAGCTTCGTGAAGACATTCAGAGATGAAAAAAGGGTGAAATGGCCAGTTGTTACGTGGATGCTTTAACGCTTCTTCATATCTTGCTTCTTCCAGCGGGGAAAGCAGATCTCGTGTTAAAGTGTTGTTGATGCAGTCACATTAGCACAACTTCAGCGATGAATTGCGGGCAAAGAGTCTGTCAATTGTGAGAAGCAGTTGCTCGCTCAGGTCAATTGTAAGTCTATCGGCTTATCAATCAATCAACGTGGCGAGTTCGCTTTCAAGTTCACAAACTTAAATCTGGTGAGATACTCTGTGGGAAACGAACCCTTGTCGCAAAATTCCTTATTGAACGCTTCCTATAGAGGTGGAATTCACCGTCTGATTAGCTCCTGAGCAAAGCGATAGCTGCTGAATAATGACTGAAAGGACCTTATAAAGGGAATTATGATTGGCGTCGTATTCCTATAGGTAGACGTGGATCAGCTGAGTGTCAGCTGTTGCGAGCTTGACTAACATGACCTGCCAGAACTAATTCTACGCTCCATTTCTGTCATTCATGCATAGCCAATACATACAGGCCTTCTGAAATGTTTATTCTATGACTGTCAATTTAACACGTTAATCTAATGAATTAGTTACGGAAAAAAATGTGTTCACATTTTTAACGCCCCGCACCTGCCCCACATGCGTTCTTACATTTTATAAGGTGTGTTCGACTTGAAGCGTTGCTCAGTCCGATCAGTTTATGACATCAAAGTAATGGGATTTGAAAGCATGCAGAGCCATGTGCTTTTTCTATAGCTCTGGCAGTACTTAGATGTCATACACCATAACATCAATCAGTCTGCGCAGCTCAACATCTCAGTGCGTAATATATATATATATATATTGTCCCTAATAGCATTAGTGCAAATGTGATGTTGATTTTATACAACAGTTCAATAAATAAGAACTTAAAATTGTGTTATATTTTAGACACAATATTGTCTGTATTTGCGGAGTTTTGCCAACGCAAATATTAAAGCCACAGCAGAACTGTTTTACATCTCCAAGCAACACAATTTCTGAACGAATCTGCATTTTGAACGAACGAACGAATGAATTATTGACTCAATGACTTATTCATTATGACAATGGTTCTTAATCCTGGTCCTGGGGACCCCCACTCTGCACATTTTCAATGTCTCCCTTAGACCTGGGACATGCTAGACTATTTTCAAATCCATGGGAGACCACAGACATGAAGACAGTTTCAACCGATTTTTAGGCTTATAGTCTTCTCAACGCGCACATTAGATAATTTGACCCCGATCGTTCGGGGTGCAAATTGGGCATAAAATTGGCCTTAAAATCTTCAAGTGTTTGGCCAGCCTTATCTGACACTCTCAGGCTGCAATTACACTGGGCATTAACATGCGACCTATATCCGTATGTTGTCCACATACACACTGAAAAGACGAGTGTAAAAGCGCTTCTGATCAGAATGTTATCCTATCAGCGTGTCCTGGTCCAGAGGTAGTCGAGGACGCATTGTGATCGGATCTCAGTGTAATGTAAACGCAATCCAGCCAACATGTCTGAATTCGCAAGTCGACGTCATGCAAAACGGCGGGCCCCCACTCTCCCGAACTGTCAGAAGGATACAGAGCAACAACAGAACCTGAATTCACACATCTGAATTATCACGCACCTGCAGTTGTTGCGCCGCAACAGTGTGAGGCTGTCTACACTGGACGCGACCGTTGCAAATCATTTTAACTTTGTGTCAGTACGTCATGAACAGAACGAGGCAACAGTTTACTGTCGGGGATTTGTCGCGCTGCGCCACATCTAGTGTAGAGAGCATCACTAATTATAATAGGTTCTATAGTATTTTGTCATGTCCGGTGACTTATAAGTGTAAGTAAGACTTATTTAAATATTGCGCGGGAAAGAGAGATCCGATCAGTTATCCTGGTTATCAACGTGTAAACGCGCTGTGTCCTGATTGACTGATGATCCGATCTGCTTGATCGGATGACGGTGATCGCATGTTAATGCCAAGTGTAAACAGCCTCAGTTCAGTTCATGGAGCTCTATGATCTGAAAAAGGTGTGTTAAATAAGGGAGACATGCAAAATGTGCATTAAGACATTTACTGCCACCTACTGGCAGTTTTAGTTTGTCATTTAGAGTATAATTTCATTGATTATTATTTTTCATATTTACACATTAATAAAAAATCTGAAAAAAATCCATATTAATAAAAACAATTTTTAAAGACATAGTTCACCCAAAAAAGAAAAATGAAAAGAAAATGTAGAAAAAATGAAAATGAAATATTGGTAACACTTTCTATGAAGCCCATTTTTATAACACATTATAAGGATATTCTTAAGGCATTATAATGAATGCATAATGTATTATAAAAAACCTTATATGTTGTTTTATCTCATAAATAATCATAACAACTATTATAATACATTATAAAACTTACTTATGTGTGGTTATAACTTTTATGAGTATGATTATTTATGAAAGTGAAGTGACATGTGGCTAAGTATGGTTACCCATACTCGGAATTTGTGCTCTGCATTTAACCCATCCAAGTGCACACACACAGTAGTGAACACACACACACCGTGAACACACACCCGGAGCAGTGGGCAGCCATCTTTGCTGCGGCGCCCAGGGAGCAGTTGGGGGTTCGGTGCCTTGCGCAAGGGTCTCACCTCAGTCGTGGTATTGAAGGTAGAAGAGAGAGCTGGTCATTCACTCCCCCACTTACAATCCCTGCCAGACCTGAGACTCGAACCCACAACCTTCGGGTTACAAGTGTTGTTATTTATAAGTGGTCTTTGTCTGCTTTAAGTAAAGTAACGAGTTAACAATGGCAATATGAGACTTATAATACATTACAACTATGGGAAATATAATCCATTGTAAATTAAGTGAATGCATTGTGTTCATTGTGTGTTATAAATCATCATACTCTTAAAAGCTATAACCACAAATAAATAAATATTATAATGCATTAAAACGGTTGTTATGATTAGGGCTGTCATGATTATGAAATTTGGCTGACGATTAATTGTCTAAAAATAGTCACGGTTATTGCGATTAATTGTCTGTTTTAGGGCTTCGGTGATTATGACGATTATCATGATTAATTGTCTGTTTTTATGGCTTTCATTATATAATTGATTAATTTAAGGGTTCAGTAAATAATTATGATGTTATCTTTTAATCTTTTTGAGTTATTATTTTGCAGTGTAAGATTACATAAAGTATTCCAAATTCTAAGAATTGGCCAATACCGATTCAACACCAGCGCTATTTTTTTTTTCTACAGTCACGTTTATTGCGATTAATTGTCTGTTTTAGGGCTTCGGTGATTATGACGATTATCATGATTAATTGTCTGTTTTTATGGCTTTCATTATATAATTGATTAATTTAAGGGTTCAGTAAATAATTATGATGTTATCTTTTAATCTTTTTGAGTTATTATTTTGCAGTGTAAGATTACATAAAGTATTCCAAATTCTAAGAATTGGCCAATACCGATTCAACACCAGCGCTATTTTTTTTTTCTACACCAGTACAGAATATCAATACTGTGTTTGTGGAACTAATGGTCACTCTTTTTTTAAACCCTTTGTTAAACGCAATCCACTAAATACTCACTTCCTCATTACAGTGAAAAACTACATTTGAATATTGAATAAAAAGCTATGAAATTAAACTAGCTGACTGTATAATTTAGCAGCAAAAACAATATCTTGAAAAATGAAAAAATGGTGCACATTATACAAACATGTTTATTCTGTTAACTATTTGTATTCTTACAAAATACATTCATGAATAGAAGATAGAAATCATGAGAAAAAGAAAGGCTTCTAATAATCTTTGTTTGTGATAATTCCTTCCTTCCTTAAACTTAAAGTATTAGAATGGGAATATATCATCTTGGAGAGAGTTTTACCGTGCTGACTGTCATAACTGAACGTGACGTGCTGTTTGAATGCTGAGCGGAGAATAACTGACAGCTGCAGCAGAAGGAAGATCAATTTCTGTAAACTTAAATTTAACAATGTAAATATAATTCTGTCCCTCACATTAAGATTTGTAATGGCTTCAGATGATATAGACTATACAGTGCATGAAAATCAAACTGGTGCTCTTCTGTTTCTTTTGGTGTATGACTCCCCCTTGTGCCATATAAAAAGCACAATAATCGCGGTTAGATTAGATAATCGCGATTAGACGGTTATTTAATTATCGCGACAGGCCTAGGTGGATATAGTGATCGACCGATATTGATTTTTTATAACCGATACCGATACCAATTATTTGCATGTTTATGTGCCCGATAACCGATATGCAGAACCGATATTTATTTACT
>NW_015552682.1:95909-116266 GCF_001515605.1 Sinocyclocheilus anshuiensis
TTTATTTATTTGATTCCTCAGTGTTTGCTAAACGTTCTGTAATTTATTAGTCGGTATATAATACAGCGTGTGGTGTGTGCCATGCGTCTTATTCGTTTTTGTTAATAAACGTTTTGTAAGCTAGTTTGTCATTGTATCTTACTGACTTTTTAATTAAGAATAACAACGAATCCATCGTTTGTTTTAGTCTTAAAAAATGAAAGGTGTGTAGATGTAAGCAAAACAGTGACAACAAGATCGCGAATTCGAAAGTGAAAGCACCCGAAGCCCAGCTTAACACAGCAAAAGAGAAACTCCCATTCACAAAAATCAAATCACAAATAATACTACTGATGATAAAGCACGGGTTGAATGTTAACAACTTTTAAATTCTGTCCCTCACATTAAGATATGGAATGGCTTCAGATGATATAGCAGGGCTCCAGACTGCGACCATTTTTTTCTGCCTGTGCAACTAAATTTTGTGTGAGGTCGCACTGGCGCGACCACCGCGTTGGTCAACTCATACGCGCTGCAATTTCTGTTGCATATGAGAAACATCAAACGGCAAACGAAACTGAAAGCATAACGAACACTTCTTAAACCAGAGAAGCTGAACATGCTGGTATTCTTGTGGGAAAAAAACATGCAAGCACCGTTAATTTTACTTTTCTTTTTGTTTTAATTTTTGAAAAACTTGTTATCTTTGCTGTTTATCTCACATTACGCTATGGAGGCTCTCTTTTATTTTTTTATTTATTTGATTCCTCAGTGTTTGCTAAACGTTCTGTAATTTATTAGTCGGTATATAATACAGCATGTGGTGTGTGCCAAATGAAAGGTGTGTAGATGTATGTAAGCAAAACAGTGACAACAAGATCGCGAATTCGAAAGTGAAAGCACCCGAAGCCCAGCTTAACACAGCAAAAGAGAAACTCCCATTCACAAAATTCAAATCACAAATAATACTACTGATATAATACTACTGATGATAAAAAACGGGTTGAATGTTAACCACTTTCGTTTCCATATAACTATAAAATATGATAAAAGTTAATCAGCATGCATTGAATAATCCCATGTTGTAGCGCAAAAAAAATAAAAGTAAATATTGCGACCAAATCATGTGCTCGTGCGACCAGCTGACAAAGTTAGTTGCAAAAGAGCCACCAGTGGGAAGAATGAGTCTGGAGCCCTGTATAGGCTATACAGTGCATGAAAAGCAAACTGGTGCTCTTCTGTTTCTTTTGGTGTATGACTCCCCCTTGTCCCGTATAAAAAGCACAATAATCGCGGTTGTCTGAAACAACCGCGGTTAGATCAAATAATCGCGGTTAGACGGTTATTTAATTATCGCGACAGGCCTAGTTATGATTACTCATGAGATGATACAACATAATATAAGGTTTTTTATAGTACATTATGCATTCATTATAATTCCTTAAGAATACTCTTATAATGTATTATAAATACGGGCTTCATAGAAAGTGTTACCAAAATAATTTCTTTCTAAAGCTACTTTTGGTAATATCGGTTTCATGCTTTTCTTGTCAAATTTGATGTGAGATTAATATGCCATTAACTAGATTAAGCCCTAACGTATGACAGTTCATAAAATAGAGTTCATGTAATTTGGTTCAGGATCTTGAGAAATGATATAATAATGTCAGAACTGCTCATTTTTGCAGTCCCCTGTGGTGAAAAGATACCACACTGTGACTGTGTATCCACCAAGTTACAGGGCCATCTGTTGTCCATGTGTGTTCACATAGCATATATAATTTCATGTTTAGTAATGCATATGTAATAAATTAATATCCAATAATACACACATAAGGCTCAAAATAAAAAAAACAAACAAACCATCATTTCATGCTACACAACAAAAATGTTTTGAATTCCATATAAATATAGTGAAACACTGAAATTGAATAAATTAACCGAAGGATTTTTTTTTTCCTCAAATGGTCGGTTTACAAGACAGCTCAGCTGACAGAGTATGCACTTACTTATAAAAAGTGCAAGACAGAACTTGTTTGTACCTCTACTTCCTGTTTGAGGTCTTTCAGTTACATTTTTTCAGCAGAGCACATCAGGGTGTGTTGTGGTTTGGCACAGTATATGCTGGAAATGTAGGGTGTGTTGTGTTCTCACATGCTTAAACACTCTTATTTATGTGATGCTTTCTACAGATGGCCGTCCTCTGTATATCCTACGCCTCGGACATATGGACACTAAAGGACTGGTTCGAGCACTTGGAGAAGAATCCCTGCTCAGACATGTAAGAGATTCAATAATCTACATTTTCCATCATGCTCTCTGGTGTATTCAATTCATATGAATTCAAATGACTAGTGCAGAGTCTAACAGCATATATGAATTTTAAGGTGCTGTCAATCAATGAAGAGGGTCTGAGACGCTGTGAGGAGAACACCAAAGTATTTGTTCGGCCAATTAGGTACTGACAGGACTGACAGATTCTTCTTTGGCAACCAGAGGCCCCCTAAAAATGTGTTTGTATTCACATTTTCTCATCCTGTAGTTGTTGGACATGTCTTGTCGATCTTGAGGGGCTCAATATGAGGCATCTGTGGCGTCCTGGAGTCAAAGCTCTGCTGAGGATTATTGAGGTGGTGGAGGCCAATTACCCAGAGACACTGGGCCGTCTACTCATCCTCAGAGCTCCCAGAGTCTTTCCTGTCCTGTGGACGCTGGTTAGAGACACCGCTTTTTGCTTTTAAATTGTTCTTCTCTGCTAAAATCTAGAGATGGGAATGGCATTTTAACATGACATGCCATATTTATTTGTTCAAGTTATTAACCCTCTTATATTCGCTGTCCTTTATAAAAATAATTGCATAAAGTTATACGTCTCATTTACGAAGTAAATGAGTCACCCAGTTTAAACTCTTAGTAGCCTGATTTAACTCAAAGGAAGCATATTATGTATGTATCAACTTTGCTTTTCTTCTCTTATCTCTTCACAGGTCAGCCCTTTCATTGATGAGAATACACGAAAGAAGTTTCTGATCTATGCAGGAAATGACTACCAGGGCCCTGGCGGTCTTGTGGACTACATTGATAAAGAGATCATCCCTGACTTCCTTGGAGGAGAGTGTATGGTGTGTAATTTTATTTTCACTATGTTTTGCGACTGAATGGTGTCTATTCACTTGCGTAATATAGAAAAACTTGCTCCAAGTAAGATCTGTATGCATGTATTCAAACCTGGGTATTATGTGTCTCACCTTAGTATTGGTTTTAGTGGCTTATTGCACTGAAGTTATGGCACTTTGAAATATGTGCAGTGTGAAGTGCCAGAGGGTGGCTTGGTTCCCAAGTCTCTGTACAGAACTGCAGAAGAACTGGAGAATGATGAGATCAGGCTGTGGACGGAGACTATTTACCAGAGTGCCAGCATCTTCAAAGGAGCGCCACATGAGGTCAGACTTATGCATTAGAAACAAAACTATATATACAGGATAAGTTTGGTTTTGTTTGGTGCATTTGCAAAGTGTGAACACACAATTTATGATTTATTTGTTTACAAAAACCTGATTTCAATCAGGAAAAAAAAAAGTTTTTTTTTTTTTAATAGCAGAATACCACCTGGACAGCAATGAAACTACAGTTTTAGTTAAAGAACAATTTCCTTTTTTATATCTCCCCTTCAGCTACTGATTGAGATCATTGATGCCTCCTCAGTCATCACTTGGGACTTTGATGTATGTAAAGGTGATGTGATCTTCAATATCTACCACTCTAAACGAGCTCCACAGCCACCAAGGAAAGATCCGCTGGCTACCCATGGCATCACCTCTCCCGCAGGCAACAACGTGCAGCTTATAGATAAATCCTGGCTGCTGGGACAGGACTACAGCATGGTGGAGTCACCCCTCACCTGCAAAGAGGGAGAAAGTGTGCAGGTATGTCAGTTACAACCAGCATCCAGTTTTATGCTGATAAAGATGCCATAGTAAAAGTTTATAGTGGTCATACCATACTTTGCTTCTGTACCTTTAAGACCGTGTAAATGCCCTCTTTGCATGTGTGAGAGAGAGTTAAGGGTTGTCTTGATAATTGCATTTCATCTTCTTTTTTTTTTCCTTCCCTTGTTTTAACCACTCTGCCAACATATGTATACACCCTTTAGGGTTCACATGTGACACGGTGGCCAGGTTTCTATATTTTGCAATGGAAGTTCCACTCTATGCCAGCATGCGCCACCACAAACCTACCTCGGGTGGATGACGTTCTGGCTACTCTGCAGGTGTCCTCTCACAAGTGCAAAGTCATGTACTACACTGAGGTTCTGGGCTCAGAGGACTTTAGGTAAACATTCTGAACAGTGCTGAATTGTGTGATATCTGTTGTTATCATTTTATCACTGCCTAGTAATTTTCATTTTAAATTTTATTTTAATCAAAATAACTTGAATGTGTGTTTTTTTATGGTCATAATTCCAGCTTCTTTATTTAAACTGACTAGTACATTTCTGTTTTGGTTGTGTCTATGTTTTACCAGTATTGCCTTATTAAGCTAAATAGTTATGAGCAGTGTCCAAGCCTGCTGCTTTTTTCTCTTTCTCTCCCTTCTGCATACGACCACCATCCTTTCTGTTTCTCCTTGTAAAGAACGGCTTGCTGCGATGTGCAGAGTTTGTAAGTGAACTTGTTTGCTGTTAGCTTAACGACTGTGCTGTGCCAATGGATTGTGATTGTTAGCATTATCATCATGCTAACAAAGCTCTGTTAATTCTGTCTGCTCAAACATGCTTGGCTTGAGTTTCACCCTCTAACTCTGCATTCACTGTGTGCAGGCTGATGTAATACAGCTGATGATACGCCTAGATGAATATGACATAAGCTTTTGAAAACCCATTTCCTATTAAGAACCTTCTTCCAAAATTACTTCGAATAGTAATTTGTAAACTGATCATATACACTATGGACAAATGTATTGGGACACCTGACCATTACACGAGCAGGGGTTTATGAAATTGCATTCTAAATTAATATGGAGTTGATCCCCCTTTGCAGCTATAACAGCTTCCATGCTTCTGGGAAAGCCTTCCACAAGATTTTGGAGTGTGGAACTGTGGGAATTTTTGCCCATTCATCCAGTAGAGTTTTTGTGAGGTCAGGCACTGGTGTTGGATGAGAAGGCCTGGCTCGCAGTCTCTGTTCCAATTCATCCCTTAGGTGTTTGATGGGGACTTCAATGGAACTGTTTCCATCAATCTTTTTGAGTTATGACAACCCCTAATGAAATTGCTCAACCAACAAACTACATTGAGTTAGAAGAACTTCATAATTTGTAGCATAAACACAAACACAGTTTTTGTGCTAATATTAATGCCAAGCGAAGTTTGGAATGCTTCAGCCATGAAATCAGGCTTTTATGCACCATGCACCTCAGAAGTCTGTGGCCCTGCTCTGTGACTTCATGGGGTCTTCTTTATGGCTGAATGCCTCCACTTTCCAATAATAACACTTACAGTTGACCATGGAAGTTGTTGCAGGGATGAAATTTCATGAACTGACACAGTACCACACGTGAATTCACTGAGCTATTCAGAATGACCGATTTTTTTATTTATTTTTGTAAATGTAGACTGGATGGCTAGGTGCTTGATTTTATACACCTGTGGCAATGGGTCTGATTGAAACCTTTATTCAATGATTAAGAGGTGTGTTCCAAAACTTTTGGCCTTATAGGCTGTGTCTGAAAGCTTAGGCAGCTGACTTGATGCCTCACTGCCCTATCAGGCAATGACGTTGCAGGTAGCGTTTGTGCACGAAGGTACAGCACGAAACTGATTTTGGACATACTTCTGAGGCAGCTTAACCATTTAAATATCTAAAGCAAAATAGAGAGAGCTTTGGTGATAACCACGCGAATATTCAACTACTATAATTCAACTGTTACAGAATAGATCACACAGGTTTGTGGGATATCAAAGGCAGCGAAGGATAGGTCCACTTCTAATCTGCCTTCAAAAATCTATCAGATGAAGGTATTTCAGTAGACAGGATGTGACACGATCATTGGATTCGGACGTGCCTTGTTGCCTTCCTACCCTCCTGTGGAGACAGCATTTTTCAGCTTTTGGACACAGCCATACTATGTGTGTGTTAGGGCTGTCTAACACTGTGTGTGTGTGTGTGTGTGTGTGTGTGTGTGTGTGTGTGTGTGTGTGTGTGAGGGCTGAAAAACTAAATTCGAATTTTGTACTTAAATATGATAAAAATTCGAATTATATTCAAATTTAAAATGCATAATTTCAGTTAGGGTGAAGAAAAGCTTTTGGCTTCTCTCCTGAGGCCACAAGAGGGCGCATCAAGCGAAATATTACTAATGCACGTTCATTCAAAGCATAAGATAACATGACTGTCTGTGAAAAAAGTGCATAATGTTTAAAATAATGTTTATAAACCAATTATAATTAAGTTGCTTAAACAGCTATAAACAAAACAGCATCATGTATGTATGCATAGTTTAATACAAAGGGCCGAAAGCCAATCACACAGAGTACATTTTTCATTTAAAAACATGAGTTGCAATGGGATGGGGGGAAAAAAAACACCATAAATCTCGAGATGTTTTATTATTTTTTTTCCAAAGTTAAACTTGCATTAATTTTACATGGCTTTCTAAACATCTGGCTCTTTTGTGCAAGACACGAGTGTAACAGTGATAGATGTCCTTCTAGAAAATGCGCGAAATATGCACTCTGTGTGAATAGCTTGGTTTCAGTTGTGATGTAAACAAGATCTTCTCCGCATAGATGTTCTCTTTTTCCGCAATATTTTTAATGAACAACGCAGCAGCGCCGCATCTAGTGGCTTCAACTGGACAGGATAACAAATACATTATAATGCAACGACGCTTACATCGTCATCGCATCTCGTGAGCCACTGATAAGGCTGCCTCAACGCACGCATAAAATTCGAATGCAACGTTTTTTCATTCGAATGTGGATTTTTATTTTAAATTCAATGAATATTCGAAATTCAAATGTTTTATTTTTTTGACAGCCCTAGTGTGTGTGTGTGTGTGTGTGTGTGTGTGTGTGTGTGTGTGTGTGTGCGTATGTATCTTTTGTGCAACTCCAGTATGTTCTTGGCTGTGTTCAGTATTTATCGCATTGTCCATTATCAGGGTAAAATTTATAAAATGTTTTAAAACCGGTTTTATAAAGGTTTTGTAAAATGCCTGTTCACACCAAGTCTGACCTTTTGTCATTTATAACCTTCGTTACTGAGTGTAGGTTGATTTTACATGGAACTTTTACATGGCACTGTATGATGAAAAACGGTGGCAACAAACAGTCAAGGAAAAGATGATATGGCAAGGAATTTTAATATACTTGCCTTATATCATGTCTGTTGCATATGTGTTAATATTAGTATTAACCATTTATGTATAATAGTAGTATTTGACCACTTATTACCAAAACACCTTGGTATTCCTATATCACAGTGCTTTTTTGTTACACTATTTTTACTATTTCCATAGTTCTGTTCCAGAAGAGTGACAACATTTCTATTTAAGGGGTGGGTTGTATTTTGCATTAAAGCATGTGAATGACTGGAGTGCATTTTGATTCAGGCATGCACATTTTTATTTATTTATTTCAGAAAATTGTGAAGATTTACATTGTACTCGGTCTAAATGGTTTGTTTGCAAACTTTTGTGTCATTTATTTACTGCATCAGACTTGGTGTGAAAGAGCTTTAACATGGCATTTATGTGAGCTTTATCTAGGCAGTTTGAATAATGTGTTCTGGAGCCATGAAGAACAGGAACATTGAATATTAATCAAATGCTCTGGCTAGATGCTTGTCAGATATTTTTGCAGATGAAAGGCTACCTTAATTGATTGGGTAAGCAGGGTACAATATTTACTTTTTGTCCACCAGCCAACAAATGCCCAAGATAATCAAATGTGTTTCAAGTGTGCGTTTTTTGTGTAAGCTACGGCATTTAATGTAAAAAAAATTGAGAAGTCTTATGGCTGGTAAATGAGCAGAAAAAAAATCATACTCTGCCTGTAAGGTTTATATCATTTTTTGTGCGTATTCTAAACTCACGTAGGCTTTGATAACTTGAATATTTGTACTAATTACCTTTTTATGCTGAGAGAAATTTTTATTTGCAGCACATTTAACTTTTATGTCAAATATGAGAAAAGGCAAATACTTCTCTTATTTGGCTTAGTTTGGCTTTTTTCTAACTGCATGTCCTGCTTAAGCTCTGGTTGTTTAACTGTATATGAACACAGATAAAACCAATATGCTTGAGGGGTTGTAGCTTAAAGGTTTTTATTAAATTATTGTATCTAGCCATTTTCCTTAGACCTTTTTTTCTTACAGAATTTTATTTTTAGTCTTTAGGCTTATTAATTTCTCACATGCTATTCTATTCTGTTCTAATCTCAGGGGCTCAATGACCAGTTTGGAATCCAGTCACAGTGGTTTCTCTCAGCTCAGCGCCGCCACCACATCCTCCAGCCAGTCACAGTCCAGCTCTATGATCTCCAGGTAGAATGGAAAGGAATTTAGGCTCTAAAATGTTTTATTAGTTTAGTTTCTTGATTCTCAATAAACCCCATTACTACTCTTACTCTGTTATCTATCCCAACACTGTATCACTCCATGTCAAGGACCTGAAGCATGCTCGCACAACTAAAAAGAGTATAAAAATATCCTTACCTGAAAGGATTCTGGTGGTGGTAGGTTGTTGTTTTTTTTGAAGGGCTTGAAGCTGCTTTTCCATAGTGCTCAGCTGGGCTGCAGGTCAGTTCATAGGCCGATTGTGCTTTGTGTGAGTGTCCAAAGGAGCTCACACTTTAATGTGCATTTCTACATTTCCCATGAGCTGCATGCTGAACTAAGCAATACATGTTCTTCAAATTGGGAAAGGGCCTGAAATTAACACGCCCACTTACACATCTCAAATACTCCACATACTTACTTATATGCACTTAGTTCTGCCATATCACTTGGAGCTCGTCCTCTTGGTAAACTGTTGTTAGGTCATTGGGTGGGCTTCTGCAATAATTTAGAAGAATTTATACTATTTGAATTTGTATTTATCATAAAATGTTTAAGGAGACTAGGTTAAGTCTTCTTGGGTGCTACAAGCTTGTTTCTTAATTGTTAAGGCCTTTCCACACTGAGCGCGAAAAAGCTAAACGAATATCGGACACGCTGGAATAAAACAATAGATTTCTATGGATGCTTCCACATAGACCGCGAACATTCACGCACCGAAAATGTGAATAATTTTTTTTTTCGAACCAGTCCGATGAATCTTTTCAGTTTCGCAAAGCGAAAACACGGGCCGTCCAATAAGATTTGAGCTAGGATCACGTGACTGGAGCAGCTGCTGTTGCACAAAAGGGTGAATGGTGGCGCTGTTTCGAAAACCAGTGTAAACAAAGAAGAGGAGTATCCCGGATAAGAGAAGTACGGTGGCCGTGAAGTGCAAAACAAATCACAATTCTGAAAACAAAATAAATTACAAACGCAAATGCAAGTCTAAAAAACTAAATAACAATTCAGAAAGCACAACAACAATTCAGAAAACATTATAACAAGTCAGAAAACACAATGACAAATTCGAAAACAAAATAACAAGTCAGAAAACACAACAACAAATCCAAAAACAAAATAAGTCAGAAAACACAACGACAAATCAGACTCCACTGAATTATGTGATCTGTAGAGCACTGTCCGTTTTCTTCCACGTGCCGCGAGTGTTATGAATCGGAGCACGTTCACTCTTTTTCTACACATGAAATATGTACGTTAAGCAAATAGACATGATTATGACGATCTGTTTTCTGTTTGTGTTTTGTTTGCAGCTCATGGCATTTTTATAGCAATAAAGGATGTTTATGACAAATATTAGCAGTGTAGCGTTATTAAACATACAAAGAGTGCATGTGTCTGCTTATTAATCAAAATCAACTATAGATCACAACTGGAAGTTATTACAAGCACTCGATGATGGTTTAAAGTGGGTAAGCAAATACATTAATAATTACATACATTTTCAAGTGTAGCTTGATGCTAATTGTACTTCTAATTATATTTTAGTATGTAGCCTATTCTTGTAAGCATTATAGATTGTTTGTTCTGGTGTAGAACCTTGTTTATCTTAATTTAATGCTGTATATTGAGCAGCGGATGATGTTAAATCTATTTACTGAGGAAAAATGCATTGTTGGTCGGCGCCACCTAGCGTGCAGGCGTGAATTAGCAGAAGGCGAACAATCATTTCGCGTTCGGTCTAAAAAGCACCGTTCGTCGGCGATTCGCCTCGCTTCTTCGCATCGCAGCTCAGTGTGGAAAGGCCTTTAGTGTGTGGCTAGACTTGCGGTTTGAAAATGGCAAAGTGTTTAGTGAAATAGTCACAGTACTGCTTTAGTGCTTACTACTAGTGTTAGCTTAAATTTTGGCTTTGTGGAAATGCCTTGATATCAAACCTCAGACTTGCTGCTGATCAGTTCCTATGCAGTCAGCCAATCAGTGCTTGGAATGGTCATTCATATTAATAGGTCAAAGCATTTTTTAATCACAGCTTTACTGGAAGAGAGGCTGTGTAAATTTTGTAGTGAATTTTATCATTGCACCAACAGAATAGGTGAATTTGTTTTTATATTTCTGTATTATAAAAAGGAAAGAAACATTTGTTTGACAGTTTCTATTAGCAAAAACTTGAAATGGAGTGAAGTTACACAATCCAGTGAAACATGCTCCTTAAAGACTCTTTGTTCAGGTTAGAATATCAATCACAATTTAAAACAAAATGCTCAATAATTGTCTGGATGAGAGCATGTCCATTAATCCAGGTGACTTTAACATATTTGACAACCTGCACAAGAAACTAGTGTCACCTGCTTAATGTCCTGTGAGAATGTCTGCATCTAGGAGAGGTTTACGTAAGGACATTGGATGTACTCACATTTAACTTGCACCAGTTGTTTGAATGATGCTGGAGCCAGTAGTCTGAAGAATACTCCCTCTCCTTCATTTCTCTGCGTTATTAGTCCTGATCTCATGGACAGGACACTTTAGGGAAGAGGAGATTGTTACACTTAACAACTAGTTTTTACATGCCATTCCTAGAATGTTGATCGTAATATGATACATTTATAGTGTACTAGTATTCTGGAAGTGTAATAACAGTAAACAAAAGTAGAGGAGGAACAAGTAATATTTTGTTTGATGGTTAAAAAAATATATATTTTGTCATGAAGGCTTTTTAGGATTATTTTACAACTGTTAAGTTTATGGGTGGATGTTTTTTAGCATGCCATATGGTCGTACATACAATACAACTTTAAATGCTATTTGGGTTTCTATGGAAATCCTATATCAAACTACTATCCCTTAAAACTTCTAAACACCTGTGAAGCACATACTCTGAACCATGTGTACTTTGAAATCCTGTCATTTGACTACAAACTGCCAGTCAGGTAGGAGTTTCAGAGCTTACGGTTCTAGAATTTAACATTGTTTAACCATGCACAGGTTAGTAGACTTGTTTTATGCTTAGAGTCCAGGAAAAAGTGAGAGATTCTATTTACAGTACAATTTTTAAAATCTTTAACAAATTGCTGTTTTAATCATGCAAAAATCGACATAAGACCAGTGTGTCAGGTGTAACTCTGTAATACTTTACTGTGAAGAGAATTTTATGTGATTTTTATGAATGTTTGTTGTTTTTTTCCCCCTCCTTCACTTATCAGTTTCAGCCATCTAATGCGGTATGTCTGTGCTAACAGATGCAAGCATCTATACAGTAAATGTATAAGGGCCACTGATGTGTCCAAAAACACACACACCCACTCTCTCTCTGACAACTCTCTCTCTGCGCACACACAGACACACACACACACACACACTTGTAGTCTTCCTTATACACCTGCCTTTAACTGAACCAGTGTGTTTGAGAAGTAAATCTAGGGGCTTTCACACCCACCTAGCATTCCACAAACAAACACCAATATTATCATTGTGTAAATTGAGTTTATAAATGATTTGAAAAAGAATGAACCAGCTGAACAAAATTAATGTGTGTTTGCGTTTGGATCTTTTAGATTTACATGATCATAGAATCTCAACTTTTCAATGTAATGATAATGCTCATCATAAAAAAACACCAACCTGGATTATGTCTGAATATCCCACGTGTTTATGTGGTCTCATCTGTATATGAGGGCTATTAACTGTTTGTCTATTGTTTTCTCCCTCTACTTTTATTCTCCTTTTTTTTCTGAGATGTTACATATCGTTTTTTCCCTCTGACAAACTCTGTATGTGAAAAAAATATTGAATTAATATACAATTTTAGCGCCTTTACATTTTCAAAGTTATTAAATTTGAATTAAATATATGCTTATGCTGTGTTCCTCCTTTGTGTGTGTGTGTGATAACTAATAAAACTGTAAAGAGTGACAAACACAGATATTGCTTTGTTTCATGTATAGTATTGAGTATGTGTGTGCGAGACATAATGTATGTCTACTTAGGAGATCACAATTCATACAGATGTTAACTAAATAAAGTACCGAATGACTGTTCTCTTCTGTTCAAACAAGGAAATCAAAGTCTTAATGATCCAAATGAGTTCAATAAACAAAATTAATTACAGGAATATACAAAAATCACTTTACTATACACCAATTAACCTCATTTGATTAGAAAAGTTTTAGAAACTCTCCAAACATATCTTTGCAAGTTGGTGGGACTCAGGGTTACCAAGACCTCGCCACCTGCAACAAACTTTAATTTTCTAAAGCATTTTTGGCGAAGACTTCTACCAGCTGCTGCAAAGGGTCTGTATGAAGTCATTTGGCCTCAAGTTCACTCAAGTTTGCTTTAAAATCAAAATGTTGGCTTTAAAATCAAACTTTACACTTAAACAGTTAGACAAAATTGGATTTAAAATCAAACTTTACTCTTAGACAGTTAGACAAAAATGTAAAATTCCTGTCATATCCTGTCTCGGAGAGTGGTGGAACTATGACATCACTTTGTAGGCAAAAATCCGGAAGCGAGTTAGCATTTTAGCACTTCCGAGTTTGATTAAATACCCTAAAATAAGGTCCGTGGTTAACACAAGCTCAACATACTTTCATGTTTTATTCTAGGGCATAAAACATACCAGTTACACCCCACTCATGATTTTAAACTGTTAAGTTTATTTAAAAAGACGGTTGCTAACAAGTTGATAAATGGGACTACAAATGTTGTACATTTAAAGGGGTCATATGATGCGATTTCAATTTTTCCTTTCTCTTTGGAGTGTTACAAGCTCTTGGTGCATAAAGAAGATCTGTAAAGTTGCAAAGACTCGCTTTTTCAGACCGATGAGCTTTGTAAAAATCGACGCGTTTCAGAAAGGCGGGGCATAGAGGAGAACGTACAGTATGTGGAAAATAATGTTTTTTTTAACCTTAAACCGCATAAACACATTTCATTACACCAAATACACAAAATACTGTTATTTTTAGCAGCATTGTATGACCCCTTTAAACGTCATCTCGCCGAACAGTTGATCAATTTATAGTATTTTCCAATTGTAGTATTAGTACAAATAATTGTAGAATAACCAATGAATGGTTTCCCGCATTTTATATTGTTCGACAATGTTTTTAACTTTGCCCCGAGATGCAACCACGGACTTCGGACTCGTTTTATCGCTACTGATGCGGAGACTGTTCGTACCATAAGGTAAACACATATTACAATTATTCCATGTAAATACCACATTTACTGGCTTTACCTAGTCACGGTGAAAGTGAAACTTTAGTTATGCACAGCTTAGAAAGCAGAAACATTGAGGATTTTCTAGAAACAAGGATAAAATTAAAATTTTGTGTAACCACCCAAACGAAATGATAGCTGAAATGTGGTACTTTATTAACTAAAATACATGTCATCTTACCATACACTGTTAAAAAAAAATTCTTTTACAGGTAATTTTCTGTATTTTTTTTTTTTTTTTTTTTTACAGAAATTTACCTTTTTTTCATTATACGATGACCTGTTGTTTTACAGATATTTTTTTGTATTTTAAAGTTCCACCATTACATTTACAGATAATATCTTGTATTTCGGTATTACATAAATGTTCTGTCTTTTAAAAGGAAATTTTCTGTATTTTCACAGAGTAATGTGTAATTTTACATAAAATGTTAATATTTACAGATTATTCCTGTAAAAATAGGGAAAAAAAATTTTTTGAAGCACAAATCATTGTCAGTGTTTTTTTTAGCCTATTGAAGATCGTTAATCATGTGAGGGTTAAAGTGAGGTTTTAAGGTCAGATAATAGTATTTGTACATACAGTACATGTACTGTAAATGATGCATTGTTTATTTTACTACTCTTTTAACCTTGTCTTGCAAATAAATGCTAATTTTAATAATTATTCGGTACAACCATATAGGGGTACAACTCATTTAGGATATTTCCCACTTCAACCCGGAAATAATTGATGGAACGTCATGCTACTAATCATTAGTAACTACAATAATGCTACCAAGTAGACTTTACTAAATCCAGACGTTACTTCCTGGTTTGTGGTGGGAAATATTCCACATCTGAGTTGTCTGGAACAAAGCATTATTATTATTATTATTATTTTTTATTTTTTTTTTAACGCAGCATTAGTGTAGTGTGTGTGCGTGCGTGCGTGTGTGTGCGCGCGCGCGCATGATGACGCAGATTCAAATTTGCCGCCAATTTAGCTCAGCCCAGGATGGTTGGCTGAGCTGTTTCTGTACCGACGCGACAGCGATGGAAAGGCCCGCGAATTATTTGAATTTATTTCAGGCTATCCATTCAGAAATGTGTGAGATAATAACGCTCTTTCTTCAGTGAGCATGTTTCGCCAACTACAACACATTTTGACTATACTACAGCAGCCATCATGCCAACCGACTGAGGTAAGTCTTTCATACTACATATTTTATATAGTGTGGCTGCACATTTGTGTTAAGTGTAGGCCTACTTTCGAAGCTAAGATTAGCATTTCTAACTGGTGTTCAGTCACATAACTGGCGTAGATAGCTGAAGGGCAAAACACTGAAAACTGCAGCATGTTTGTAAGAAAGATCAGTTGACCTCAAAAGACTCAAAACAAGCTTTTAGTAAACTTATTCATATCAAAGTTCGTTCGAGTGTAACATTATATAAAGTATTTGCTCATCTGGAAGTACCCGCCAGTTTTTCACAAGGCGGGTCATTTTGAAACGCTGAACGTTGCTAACTGTATCAAAACAGTGTTGAGAGTGAATTCAGTAGGCTGCAAGTTACACCTTATATTGATTATGAATATAAATGCAACATGGTAAATCGCAAGGTAGACGCTTTTTCCCCTTTTATATTCTCCTGTACATGTGTAGTCAGGGTCGGCGCCAGGGCATACGGAACGAGGGGGCCTCGATGTGTCACTGGGTGGGTCTACCGCTAGCACCTCACTAAAATAATAATAATAATACTTTACTAAACCTATTTTTATGAAAAGATTAAGCGCTACTGCTACACACTATAAAATAGTCGCACCATCATACCCTACGCTAACGAGCACATACAACACTTTGATAAATAATAACCGGGCACCAGCACTAACCACATATTCACATATTAGTGACACAGATACAAAAAGCAAAAAGACATCTTGCCTTTAGAAAAGCTGCAGGCGACGAGTGGAAGTGTTAAACTTTCTCATAAGGAGGTCTTTCCATTCGTTCCGTAATTTCTTTGTAAGGTCCCGTTCAAATGCAAGATGCACAAGCTGAGCCTTGCGAGTGTGGTTCATTGCTCGTCTGTTGTCCGTAAAAACTTTCTTTAGGACTGAAAAGGAGTTCTCACACATAGCGGTTGAGGCCCTGAATGTGACAGCGAGTTTAAGAGCGGACAAAACACTGGGCATAGCTTCAGAGTGGAGGTTCAATCTTCAACTGGCTGGCAGGAGCCGCCACTGACAGGTCATGTGACCTGCCAATGGCTGGTGGCAGCTGCCAGTCTGATTCTGGCAGGTCATGCGACCTGCCAGTGGCGGGCTGGTGGCTGGCAGTCTCAGCCGCTGTAGATCTGCGAGTATAACGCTTTCCCTATCACTCTCGCTGCAAGAAAATACACTATTTTATTGTTATGAATATATTCTTATGACTTTGTATGATGTAATATATTCTTATTCTTTTGTATGATTGAC
This sequence comes from Sinocyclocheilus anshuiensis, assembly GCF_001515605.1. NCBI lineage: Eukaryota > Metazoa > Chordata > Actinopteri > Cypriniformes > Cyprinidae > Sinocyclocheilus > Sinocyclocheilus anshuiensis. The sequence continues at coordinate 112,122 of NW_015552682.1, forward strand.
GGTTTAGTTTTTTTCCCCCCATTTAAAGCAGTCAAATACTGTAATCACGACTGATTGCTTACTGACGCTTCTCTGGACGCTCAACCAGCCAGCCACGGTTAAACTGCGAGTATAACGCGTTCCCTATCACTCTTGCTGCAAGGAAATACATTATTTTATTATTATGAATATATTCTTATGACTCTATGCTTTTGTATGATTAACGTTTTAGGTGGGTTTATCCCAATTAAAGCAGTCAAATGAACATGATCACGACTGGTTGCTTACTGACGCTTCTCTCGACTCTCAACCAGCCAGCCGCTGCTGAGCTGCGAGTATAACGCGTTCACTATCACTGTCGCTGCAAGGAAATAAATTTTTTTATTATTATGACTATATTCTTATTAGGGATGCACCGATATGAAAATTTTGGCCGATACCGATAACCGATAATTCTTTATTTTTGAAAGCCGATAACCGATATGTTGGCCGATAAATCTATATCCAAATTTTTATATACTTTTTAGAGCCTGATTACAAAAAAGGTCTCATCATTAAAAGCCACATCCCAAACACTTCAACATAAGCAGCCTAGTTTGAACGGTGTACGTTTTAAAAATAATCCGATAACAGAAAAAATGAGCATTTATCGGCCGATACCGATATGGTGGCCGATATATCGTGCATCCCTAATTCTTATGGCTCTATTCTTTTGTATGATTGACGTTTTAGTTTTTTTTCCCCAATAAAAGCAGTCAAATGAATGTGATCACGACTGGTTGCTTACTGAATTTTACATGTTCGATGTTTTATTTGTGATATGGAACCCGTTCATTTTGGAGCTGAAAGTGACTGGCTGCACTGAAGCGGCAGTAACCCACCAGTCGGGATCACGGTCATTTGAACACTTTATTTGTGATAAACCTCCCTAAAATGTCCACAGTTTAAAAGACTAGACATATAAGAATATATTAATAATCATAAAATAATATAGTTCATTGCAGAGACAGTGGTAGGGAACGCGTTAAACTCGGAGCGCTCTTGCGGCTGGCCGATTGAGCAGCCAGTGCAAGCGGCAATAACCTGCCAGTCTGGATCACGGCCATTTGAACACTTTATTTGTGATAAACCTCCCTAAAATGTCGATCATGTAAAAGAACAGACCCATAAGAATGAATTCATAATCATAAAATAATATATTTCCTTGCAGAGAGAGTGGTAGAGAACGTGTTATACTGGCAGCTTCATAGCGGCTGGCTGGACTAAAGTGTCAGTAACCCACCAGTCGGGATAACAGTTATTTGACCACTTTAATCGGGATAAACCTCCCTAAAACGTATATCATATAAAATGACAAACGTCTTTTTACGCTCTTTAATTTGTAATTTGAATTCGCCTCAGTTCGAGCTGCATATGAATTATATTTTCTTCTTTAATATTTGCAGCACGAAATAAACATGAATATGTGAATGCATGTTGAAAAAAATCAGAAAGCTGCCCGATCTGCGTAGTACACCTAGCACTAAATTTTCTGCAAGGGTAGGAGAAGGCCGCATCTGCTTTAACGGAATACTCCAGCCAATCTCTTTTTTGAAACCAAGAGTGTAAAAATGATCTCTTTCCTGTACCAAACAGGCACGTGGGATACGTACTTAATTTTACTTGCATAGGCCCATTCTCTCCCAAATCATCTGGGCAAGTGTCGTCATCATGACTGGAAGCAGGAGCTCCTCTGCCGGCGCTGGGCTCTGTCACAGCTGTACTTGTGCTCGTTTTCGCTGTTGGAGTGGCAGTGAACCATTTCCTTAAATCCATTATAGCTCGCTGAATTAAGCTAAACGTTAAATATTTTAGAAAAAAAAATGGCTTTGCACAGTTTGCACTTATGAGTCATCACCGCGCTCAACCGTCAACTAAATTACGTCACTGCCGTAATAGCAGCTTGTATGTAATTGGCTGATTATGACTATACCTATACGTCATGACGTTAAGTATTTTTTTAGTCAACTTCTACTCTTAATTAATTTATTATCTGTATTCATGGTATAAAAAAAAGAAATTATTTACAAAATAGCTTTTAAAAAATATTTGGTTAATTATTATGTTTAAAGAAGTAAGAGGGCACAGTGGTGCTGAGTTCTAGCTGCTGAAATCGCATTCGGGGGGCAGGGTGATGTGCTTACTAGAGGTGAGGGGGCATAGTGACCTAGGTGGCTGGTCCGGGCCCCCTGGGGCCCCCCCATGGCGCCGACGCTGTGTATAGTGCTGGGCGGTATACCGGTTCATACCGAATACCTGTTTATTTTTGTTATATGAATTTTTAAAATACAGCAATACCGGTGTATGTCGCTTAAACAAAGTTCAGAACGCGACACTGTTTGAGAGGGGTCCCTTTTCACTGTTGCACTGTCCTGAGGGAACAACTGTATGTGTTACTAAGCGTGAAAGTTCCGAAACTGAAGCTGTTGAACTAATAGAACGTGATGACAGAAGACCCTGCCATCAGCTCCCGTGTCTCACACACACGAGCGCGACTTTAGCACTAGATTTAGCAACTTTCAGACCCTTTTAGCGGCTTTTTTCCATAGAATATTCATACTGACAAACCTAGCGACTTTTTTGGATAAACCTTAGCTATGGTTCAAAGATTCGTTCATTTTGCTGAACGAGACTCAAAGGTCCGAGTCGGTAAAATGATCCGAACTTCCCATCACTAGAATAAACAGCTTGAATATTCGATTTCTACATGTGTATTAAATGCCCCTTTCTGCTGATTGGTCAGCCGAAGATCAAACCGTGCCATCATCAGTTCTTCTGCAAATAAAGAGAACAACAGAATGCGCTGCTTTAGTGTGTCTCGGTCTCCTTGAGCATCTTTCCGGCGCATGCCACAAACATGAACCACAGCGAATACTTGTCTTTTAAAAGGCTTCATTTAGATTATTTGACGTTAAATGCATCATATAAGTCACTTTGGAATAAATCATAGTAGGCCTATGTATCATGATAAAAAAACGACTTTACAGTCTGGAAATACTTTGGGCTATAGCAGTGGTCCTCACTATTTTTTTAATGGGAGCCGCACTGATAGGGCAAAGTCAATCGGAGAGCCACTTTTACCGCGAAGTATCAAAAGTTACATTCAGTCATAAATAGCATGTATTCTTATCAATCTGTCATATGCAATGCTGTAACTGAGACAAGATTATTTATATAAAAAAAAGAAGGATTACCTTAATGCTGGAAAGTAGGGCTGAACGATTAATCGCATTTTCGATAATATCGCGATATGACAAAACGCAAATTTTTTTTTTTTTACCTGCAAAGACTGCGATTACATTCTCGTCACGTGACATGCGAGAGTAAAGCAGTCTGCAGAGGAAGCATCAACTTGGCACACTACGCATATGCCTGGCCTACAGAAAAGCACACTTTATGTTTAATCTATCTAATATTGTGTTGGTCATACTATACAATAGAGATGGGAGAAAAGATTCTCAAACGATCCTGGATCGATTCTGAGCTTAGTTTTTAACCACAGATGCGCGATGGCGCTGCATGTGTTTTAGAAACTCATCCTGCTTGCTTCCAATTGCTCTCTCTCTCTCTCTCTCTCTCTCTCTCTCCCACTCTCTCACACACACACACACACACACACACACACACACCACTCGAACCATCCACACAATAATCTTTAATAAAGTTCGGAAAGGTTGAAGCGAATTACAAGGACATTCGCGCGCTTCACTGAACAGGATGCGCTGTGAGAAACGCGTGCGTTGCTGATGCTTGCAGTGTGTCGTCTCTCCCGTCGGTATTTTCCTTACAAATGCTCTACGAACACCTCCTCAGTTATGTCGTTATGTCAATTTCAAATGCTGACGCTTAATCCGTACAACTGCAGCAGTGGAGGACTATTATTCTGCAGCTGATACTGTAGAAGAACTGATGACGGCACGGTTTGATCTTCGGCTGACCAATCAGCACAAGGGGGCGTTTAATACCCGCCCACATGTAGAAATCGAATATTCAAGCTGTTTATTAATTTTTCCACCCATTAACGAAAAAAATTTAAGCTGAATTGTCGTTTTTCGTTTTTTGGGAAAAAAAAAACAAAAAAGGAGCCGTTTTCTCATTTTTCTACTTTCAATATTAAATAAAAAAAC
>NW_015552682.1:116751-126104 GCF_001515605.1 Sinocyclocheilus anshuiensis
CAGTAAACATCAGTTTACAAATGGTGAATTAATAAAAAGAAATTAAGCCACATGCCTGTATTTTAAACCTAGTTTAAACCTATATTTTTTGTAAAAATGTATTTAAACTAATAATATTTATTTTAACAATAAAATATATTTTTAAACAATAATAGGGCCCTATAAAATGTTCTTAATTTTCTGGTGATCAGATGAAGGCATAAAACATTAATTTAATTTATTTATCCTAATCAAATGAAAATTAAACCCTTTTATTTCTTGGCAAACAAAGTGCTGCACAACAGAGGTTTACTGTTAAAATTAAAAAGAAAACAGATGTGATTATTCATTTAAAAATAAAGATGTATTCATATTTATTAGCAGTAGTAGCATTGAGTATTAAGACTGCTAAATAGTAATATATTCTGACAGTTTCTTAACGTTAAACTAAACTTTTATTTTGACGGGTTGCCGTGAAGAACTTGCAGCTGCTGTGTATGTGATATGATATGACGGTAGTTTTCTCAAATGAAACGGTAAAATGCTAATGAAGTGACTCTCAGAGCAGCTGGAGATGACATTCGTGTTCATATCATCATATAGTGAGATGGCAGAAGCTGAAAACACCGCGAGCGTCTTCCGCGCTTTAGTATGCGTAAACAAAACAGTGTGCCGCGCCATCCGCCATTCATTCATTGCGGAAATCATGGCGCCTTATGCGTGATATCAAATGCTTTCGCAGATTTATAGTATTACTATATAGCATTTCACCTGAGCATTGCAAATCACGCGTATGGCCATAAGCGCTGAATGAATGACAGGCTTTCTGTTGTAACATCGCGCAAGGTAAATAAGGGTGACATCTAGTGGAGAAAAAAAAAAACGATGAATCGAAAAATCAATATATTTTTTTTGCCCAGCCCTAGTACCGTGAAACCGGTATAATTTTGGAAAATACAGTGATATCAATTTTTGGTCATACCGCCCAGCACTACATGTATATAGTACATTTTATTAAGAAGTATACAGAATTTGGTCCTTCATTGTCACTGTCTTAAAGGGGTCATATAATGCTACATGCACTTTTACAAGTAGTTTGAACTGAAATGTGTGTTGGCAGTGTGTGTACACAACCACCCTAATGGATTACATTGTTTCTGAAGGGAATACGCCCCCGATCTACATAAATGCGTCTATGTTCGCGCGAATCATTTGTGATCCAGCTTCACCTACAGAATAAGTGTGTAAGGGTTTTTTAACAAATATTTGCAAATCGCCTTTCCTAATAATGTGCTAATTAGCAAGTTTCACAATGAATGCAGCTAAAGTAAAAAAAAAAAAAAAAGTGCTGTATTCATATTCTGGGCTCATTTGCTCACCTACACATATGCGTTTATAAGTGCATATGTTAATCTTATAAGTAATAATTGATATAATCTTTGTGTTCTGATGAGGAATGAAACATACATCTTCAGGGCTCTACAGTGTGACCATTTCAGCCGCATTTGCTACTGATTATGAAAACTACTGCGTGCAACTATGAAAACATATTTAGGAGCACCAGTGCGACTGACCAGATCTTCATCATATTAAGCCAGGTTTATTTAATTTAGTCTGACTTCTTGTCAGTTGATTTGGTTCAAAATAAATCAGACTAACTGAAATAAGACTGGCTTATTTGGCAAACTAGTTTTATGAAACAGCCCCCTGCTCAGCTTTCAGATCATTGTCTCAGTGGAACATAGGCTGTAATGTGTGAATGTAATACAAAGTATTAAAAAATGTTTTGTTTTTTTTGGCTTCAGGCCGTGTGGAAGGACTGTGATCTACAGCAGATAAGCATGGCAATTCTGGTGTGGAACAAGTCAACTTTTGTTATTATTATTATTAATGTTATTTAAATCTGTAATTAGCATAGACAAGTGTTCTAATGCTATATGATAATACAACAAATTATGTATTTTCTTTTCATGAAGCTCTTTCTTTCTTTTTTTCTTTTTTTCTTTCTTTCTTTCTTTCTTTCTTAAATGGTGGTTCTTTGTGTATAATTTTCAGTTCCTATGTGGTAAGGGGTAAATAAAAAAACCAAGGACCATTTAAAACCAAAATCAGTGTAAAACAGCTGCATGAAAAGATGTCTGTGAATTTTATTGTATGAGGGGAATCACTTTTAAAGAAATCTACATTATGTATTGTAACAACAGTCATTGTCATTTTAAGCAGAAGCCAAAGTTTATAGTTAAACAGTAGTGCTTTGTTTCATTAACTGGAACCATATGGATTACCTTTATGCTTTCTACATTAAATATTTGGATAATCAAAATGTTGGTATACCCACTCAGATGCATTTTATGCCTCAACAGATCTTGGACAACTTTCTAAAAGAACTCCCAAAGTGATCTGCAGAAGAAAGAAAAACATCTTGGAAGACATGAGGGTGAGTAAAACATAAGAGAATTTTCACCTTTGGGTAGGGCTGGGTATCCGATACTTTTTAGGCACTGACCGAATTGCCTCAAAACCATTGAGTTTCAAAAAATGTCTTGTTGTTCGATACCAAATTTAATACTTCAATGTCGGTGAAACGGTAAGCATGCAGAATGCTTGATGTGCCCAAATCAAGTGCTGGTGATTGTTTGTGGAGAGGCATCAAGGGGTTTAAGAGTTTGAAAAAATCAGGAACCAGTATCGAAGTCGAGGTATCGTTATTGATAGTGAAAATTTTAGAAAGTTTACATAAATTTTTGGGTTAACTGGGACCATGAAAACATGTAATTTGGGCCTAGAGTTAAAAATAATTTCTCCTTTAAGTATGTTCTTCATATGAAACAAACATTGTATCAATAAAACACTATCAGACAATTGTATTAATTTGATAAAAATGAATGAGTCATGTTCAACCTCTGCTTTCTCACACAGAACAACCTCCTGGACAGTAACTAGTCTGGTTTTAAAAGCGGCCACTGAACTGAGACTGCCCTGCTCTTGGTTATTAAAGCTCTGTGACTTGCAAGAGCAGCTTCTAAGTCATCTGTACTCATTTTGCTGGATCTGTCTGCGGCTTTTGGCACAGTTATCCACCTGATTGTCCTGTCAACCCTCTTGACAAAGCGTGTCTCAGGAACTGCACTCCAGTGGTTCAAGTCTTAACTCTCAGGTAGGTCCTTCAGGGTGTCTTGGAGGGTGAGGTTTCTAAGTCGTTATCTTGCTGCTGGTGTGCCTCAGTGTTTGGAACAGTTCTCCTCTCCATGTACATATCATGACAATAGGTCTGTCATTCAGAAACATGGCTTTTCATATTACTGCTATTGTAATGACACACATCTCTCCCTTTCATTCCAGCTGGATGTTCTGACGGTCACTGCTCGCATCTCTGCCTCCTGGACAGAAATGTCTTGCTGGATGTTGAATGACCATCAACTCAACCTTGCCAAGACAGAACTGCTCATGTTTTGCACTTCCAGATCATTGCACTGGCCCGATCCTGCAGATTTGCCCTGTATAACATTAGGAAGATCAGACCCTTCCTTACGGGGCATGCTACAGAACTCCTTGTCCAAGCTCTTGTTCTCTCCAGAGTAGACATAAAATAACTTCTAAATACCTTTTAATTTACAGATTGGTTGAAGTTGTGAAATTGTTTCTGTAAAAAGGATTAATCCTGTAAATATACAAACTTTTTTTTATTTTTTTTATTATAAATATGTGCTTACTGCATTTTTATCAATTATTTCTTAGTTATTGTACATGTAAAAACTGTACTTTAAAAGTAAATTACTGTAGATGGACAGATCAGTTTTATAAAATAACTCATTCAAACCTTAAATTCATGGCGATTAACCTGAAAGTCGGTTGTTTTTCTATGTAATTTGACAATTTATCAATTTTTCGATAGTTCCAACAGTAATTTAACGAATTTTGACCGTAAAGTCTATTCTGTATTTTTACAGTTTTTGCATGTATTTTTGTGAAATGGATATTTTCTGTAATTTAATGGAATCCGTCTGGAAACTCTGCTGCCAGACTTTTTGCCATTTTTTACAGGATTTTTTTTTTACATTGTAACCAAACACTTGTGATCCATTTGAAGTACGTTATTTAATAGATTAAATGCACTAGAATTTGATTGAATACTACGTGGAGACACGTTTTTTTAAATTAAAATATTCATATTAAGGATTTGTTGACTTTTAATGCACCTTATTTCGAAATGTACAGAAATACGTGCTTTCATATGTGCTTTAGTTATGATTATTTCATTTAATTCACTACTTATTATTTATTATTAATGTTTTATTTAAGTTTTAGTTTGGCTCTAGTTTTGTATTTATTCCAGTTTTTATATGAAAAGGTTAAAAATTAATTCATAAATGATGCTTTTACACTCCAATTATTGGTTGAAATTATGTGCTCATTATACTCGGCACTGATATTCTCAAGGTGGATAACGTATTTTTGTTGTAGTCGCTTGTTTAAAGATCAAATGGAAGTACACTGCTATGAGGTGGACTTTACCGATGTCTCAAACAAAAGAGAAAGAGGTGAATCGGACCCACCCACCCCGATAAAATCTCAAAGTGGGAAAAAAATCTAAAGTCACCTGGAATCGACCCATCCGCCAAAGTATCTAATACTGCTATCCTTGAAGCGATCAAAGCACTTGGGGTCAAAGTTGACGAGCAGCACGAAGACATTAGTGCGCAACTAAAACAGCACAGCACCATGATCACCAGCGTAGCAAAGGCTGTGCAGATTTATGCCGAAGCGTTGAAAGAATGTAGAGAAAAAGTCAACATGATGGAAAAGCAAGTGAGTATGCTCACTAAAGAAAATGGTGATTTGAGAAGCTGTGTCTTAGACCAGGAGAGATATAAGAGAAGATGGTTCTTTCGCATCAAAGGAATGAAGGAAAAGGCTAATAAAAACATCAGGGAAGATGTGCTCCAACTTCTTGTTAAAATTACCCCTGAATTCGCTTCCAACATGGGTTGGGTGGATGTTGTGCATCGGGTGGGAAGAAAAGAGGTGAACGGATCCAGAGAAGTAATCATTCTCTTTGCTCGTACGAACGAAGGCGGTGTGCAAGAATGCTGGAATCAGATTCGCGGAAGATCTAACAAGAGAAGATAGACTGGCAAGACGAGCGATGTGGCCGAAAATTGAGCAAGCCAGGAAAGAAGGAAAGTCGGCTGGATTTTGGGGTCCTTATGGATACATAAATGGGAGACGTAGCCTATTTCAGAGAACTAACGGGTGTTTGAACAGAGATTTTCATCTGAAAGATGAGATGGAGGACAAATAATGTGGGACTCTGCATTACTTATTTTGTTTGAACTTTCGTCTAGTGATAAAGTTTTTGGAAAGTTCAAAGTTCAGTATTAGTGAACCGTTTTCATGTTTTCGTTATTATCTGAAGTTTCATTTGCGCCTTTAAACTGTAGGGGTATGAAAGACTCTGTTAAGAGAAAAGGAATTTTCCTTTTTTGCAAAAACCAAAAATCGAATATTTTTTTCTTCAAGAAACACATTCGGAAGCTTCGGATGTTCCTTTCTGGCATAATCAGTGGGGTGATCCAAGTAGGTATATCTGCAGACCGGAGATCTCCAAAATGGGGCGTGAACTCCAAAAGTGGGCAGAACCTCCAAAATGGGGCGGGGTCTCTTCGCGCAAAGACTTTCACCATTGGCTCTGGCTTCGGCCAATTGTTATTGACTTACATTTCAAAATAAAACTTTATAAATTAAACATTGTTTCTAGTTGATCTAAAATAAAATATGCTATATAAATAAACATTCTCCGTGAGAGCAGAGCCCAAAGCTCGTGGCCAGTGGTGTTCGGACTGGAGTTTGAACCTCTGCTTAATGATATAAACGGGAATCACCCACGAGCCGTCAGCGCAGGGGAAAGATTTTACTCTATGGCTTTGTTCCAAGCAACGGGGGCATCCCCGGGCACGAAATTTGCAGGGTAGGAGGGGGTAGTGACGCTGGGTGTAACTAAAAAGGTGCCATTGTCCGGTTGGGGAGTTACGGAACGATCTCCTATCGCATAATCTTATTAACTGTTTATCTCCTGAACCGCAACTTTCTTTACCACGCTATTCAGCGCCAATCCCGCCGTGCAGTCAATTTCACTGGTTAAGGTTAGGGTCAGGTGTGGGGTAGGTTTAGGGGTTAGCATTTTTTGTAGCATTGTGTAGGAAATCAACACTTTAATTGACACAACCAATAAAAACTTTAGAATCAGCTGTGGGGCGGAGTTTGCACTGAAGTGGATTGGGGGAAAAAATTGCGCATGCGTGTCATGTGCCTGTCTGTCAATGGGAGGAAACCACGCCCTATTTTGGAGCTCCCACCCCGTTTTGGAGTTCCCGCCCCCATTTGGAGATCTCCAGGCTGCAGTTATACCCTTCTCGGGTGATGACATGTTTTTTAGTCATGGCTCGAACCGATCTGCTGGGGTCGCTGTTTGTTTTTAGAAATGTCCTGGTAAAATCATCTTTAACAAAGCGGATGACAATGGTCAATGGCTAGCAATGGTTCTCAGTTTAGATAAATTATTTTTCATTTTGATAAATGTGTATGGATATAATAGTCGCATCCAGAATAAAGAGTTGCTTTTTTCAATTACTAATATCATAAAGGATTTGAAGTCCACTTACCCCACAGATTTTATTTTAATTGGTGGAGATTTCAATTTGACTCCAGATGAGTGGTTAGACAGACATCCCTTTAAATATAATGCCTCTCAAATCAATTACATTATTCAAAATTTCTGCTCCTCAAACCACTTGATTGATATTTGGAGACTGCACAATCCGGACATTAGACCGTTTTCTTGGATTAAACCCAATGCAAATGCCAGATCAAGAATTGATTACTGGCTTGGCACTGAGGCTGTTTCTAATTATGTATGTAAGTGTACCATCTCTAGTGCTCCATTAACTGATCATTGTTTAATTTATTTAAATTTAAAACCAAAGGAAGACTCTCGTAGAACTAAAGGGTATTGGAAATTTAATGCTGAATTATTGAATCAGGAAGACTATGGAATATATATAAAGAAGATTATAACTGATATTGGTAAGAAATCTAAATATAATGCCTCTCAAATCAATTACATTATTCAAAATTTCTGCTCCTCAAACCAATTGATTGATATTTGGAGACTGCACAATCCGGACATTAGACCGTTTTCTTGGATTAAACCCAATGCAAATGCCAGATCAAGAATTGATTACTGGCTTGGCACTGAGGCTGTTTCTAATTATGTATGTAAGTGTACCATCTCTAGTGCTCCATTAACTGATCATTGTTTAATTGATTTAAATTTAAAACCAAAGGAAGACTCTCGTAGAACTAAAGGGTATTGAAAATGTAATGCTGAATTATTGAATCAGGAAGACTATGGAATATATATAAAGAAGATTATAACTGATATTGGTAAGAAATGTATGCCTAGGTGCAGTAAATGGGAATTTTTTAAATATAAACTCGGAGAATACTCAATAACTTTTGCGATTAATCTTAAAAAAAAAGACAAGAGAAGGAAATTCAGCTAATTCAGGAGATCAATAAGTGCTGTTGTAAATCTATCTTAAAGGGGTCATATGATGCGATTTCAAGTTTTCCTTTCTCTTTGGAGTGTTACAAGCTGATTGTCCAAATACACAAAATAATGATCTTTAAAAAAGCATCATATGCCCCCTTTAACAAATGAGGCTGAACTTTATATAAGAAAGGCAAAGGGTGCATATGTGAGGTCAAGAGCAAAATGGATGGAAGAGGGGGAGAAAAATAGTTCATATTTTTGTAATCTTGAAAAAAGACGTCAAGAGAGAAATGTAGGCAGTTTATTAATAAATCAGAAAGAATGTTATAATACTATTGTAAATGAGGTGTTTCAATTTTATTCAAATTTATATACATCTCATTCCAATGATAATACTAATGAGTTCTTTAAGAAAGTGAAGTCATATTCCTAAAATTGAGAATTCATTCAAAGAATTATGTGATTCAGACTTGAATTAGAATCTTGAATCAAGAATTAGATCTAGCCTTAAAAAGAATGAAATCGGGCAAATCTTCTGGACCAGATGGTCTGACATCAGACTTTTATACGTTTTTTTGGGAAGACTTAAAACATTTACTTTTAGAAGCACTAATCATTGTATTATGAATAATGACTTATTGCCTATGATGAAGCAGGGTCTTATTATTTTGATCCCAAAACCTGGTAAGGATAAAATAATTTTAGATAATCTATGGCCTATTATCAATACTGATTACAAAATATTTACTGTTTATTTACTGTTTATTATGGTTGCAGAATTGTTAGCTGCTAGACTAAAAGTAGGACTTCCACAAATAATTAGTGAGACTCAATCTGGGTTCCTTAAGGGTAGAACAATACATAACAATATTCGTTTGGTGCTTGACATCTTAGAATATAATCATTTAAAGACGATGGATTTATTTTATTTCTGGACTTTTTTAAAGCCTTTGATATGGTCAAACACCCTTTTCTTTTCCAGGCTCTTTATCATTTTGGTTTTGGACCAAAATTTATTAATATCATCAAAATGCTGTATAATGACATAAATAGTTTGGTTGCTCTTCCCAAAGGAACATGCCCAAGATTTCAGGTGAACAGAGGTATAAGACAGGGCTGTGGTAGTTCACCTCTGTTGTTTATTATGGTTGCAGAATTGTTAGCCATTCTCTTAAAAAACGAGAATATTGCTGGTATTAACTTTATGGATCACAAAATTATTATCAGTCAACTTGCTGATGATACAACCCTTTTAAAAAAAAAAAACAACAAATACAGATCCCCCTAGCACTTCACTCTGTAAAATGTTTTGCAAAAGCATCAGGATTACAGTTAAATACATCAAAATGTGAACTGATGGCTATTCATGCCTGCCCCTTATCCTCATTATATAATATTTCAATTTAAAAGGATGTAAAATATTTAGGAATTATAATTTCAAAAGATGAAGATAGAATAGAATTCTTAAATATTGACAGAAATATTGAAAAATGTAGATCCAATCTGAACTTTTGGTTACAGAGGGACATCACAATATTCGGGAGAATATTAACAAAAATAGAGTCTTTCAAGGTTAATTTACCCAGGGTCTTCATTGCCCATTTCTACCAGAAAGATAAAAGCTATTAATAAATTGAATTTTGATTTCATCTGGAGAAAGAAATATCACTACATTCTGAAAAATTATATAATAAAGGAATATGAGGAAGGTGGGCTAAAGGCAATTGATTTTGATATCATGAATGGGGTTCTTAAACTTAAAGGGGTCATATGATGCGATTTCAATTTTTCCTTTCTCTTTGGAGTGTTACAAGCTCTTGGT